>NC_069502.1:322183157-322483157 GCF_027579735.1 Bombina bombina | reverse complement strand
CGGATGTCTTGAAGATGGAGATGCTCCGCGCCGGATGGATGAAGATAGAAGATGCCGTCTGGATGAAGACTTCTGCCTGGTTAGATGAAGACGTCGGGCCGCTTGGATGAAGACTTCTGCCTACTTCGATGAGGACTTCTGCCGCTTCGTTGAGGATGGATGTTGGCTTTTCAGAAACTGTAAGTGGATCTTCAGGGGTTTATGTTAGGCCTTTTTAAGGGTTTATTGGGTGGGTTTTAATTTTAGATTAGGGTTTGGTTTTTGAAAAAGAGCTAAATGTCTTTTAATGGGCAATGCCCATACAAATGCCCTTTTCAGGGCAATGAGGATCTTAGGTTTTTTAGATTATTTTTTTATTTGGGGGGTTGGTTGTGTTGGGTGGTGGGTTTTACTGTTGGGGGGTATTTGTATTTTTTATTTACAGGTAAAAGAGCTGATTTCTTTGGGGCAATGCCTCACAAAAGGTCCTTTTAAAGGCTATTTGTAGTTTATGTATTTTAGGCTAGAGTTTTTTTTTTATTTTGGGGGGGCTTTTTTATTTTCATAGGGCTCTTAGATTAGGTGTTTAAATATTTAAGCATTTATTTTTTATTTTGTGTAACTTAGTGTTTAATTTTTTTTGTAACTTAGTGTTTGTTATTTTTTGTAACTTAGTTGTTCGTTTTTTGTAACTTTGTAATTTGTAATAGTAGATTTAAATAATTTGAGTAAGGTTAGGTTTTTAAATATATAATATAGTTAATTTAATTGGTAGTTTAATGTAATTTTAGTATAACAGGATAGATTAATTTTTAGTTTAATATAGTTTAATGTAATTTTAGTATAACAGTTAGGATAGGTTAATTAGTTTAATATAGTTTAATGTAATTTTAGTATAACAGTTAGGGTAGGTTAATTATTAGTTTAATATACTTTAATTTAAATCTAAAGGTAAGTTTAAATTTATTATAAGATAGGGATGAGATAATATTTAATATAAAGATAGCGGGTTGTTAGGTTTAGGGGTTAATAGCTTAATTTAGCTTATGGTGATGTGGAGGGCTGTGGTACTGATGTGGGAGGCCAGGGGTTTAGGGGTGAATAACATAATGTAGGTGGCGGCGGTGTAGGAGCGGAAGATTAGGGGTTAATAACATAATGTAGGTGGCGGCGGTATAGGGGGTTGAAGATTAGGGGTTAATAACATAATGTAGGTGGTGGTGGGCTCCGGGAGCGGCGGGATGGGGTTAATAACTTTATTTAGTTGCAGCGCGGTCTGGGAGCGGTGGGATGGGGGTTAATAAATTTAGTTAGTTGCGGCGGGGTCCGGGAGCGGCGGGATAGGGGTTAATACATTTATTAGAGTTGAGGTGGGCTCCAGGAGCGGCGGGATAGGGGTTAATGCCTTTATTAAAGTTGCAGCGGGGTCGGGGAGCGGTGGGATAGGGGTTAAACAGTTTAGTATAGTGGCGGTGTTTAATGACAGTATATAAATAAAGCTGGGTAAAAGTCGAATAGCAGCAAGATCGATGACTGTTACTTAACAACAGTCCGCTGCTCATCGCCCCGTACTTAGGGCGCAGCTTTTTGACAGCTTTCTTTATAAATATGGAGAGCGTATTCAGGTCCGCGGTCGCTATGTTAGGGGATGTCAGGCGAGCGTATTGGTGCCGTTGAATGCAAGTAAGTCGACAGCTTGATAAGTAGGCCTCCTATTATCAAATTTTCTTATTCTCTTGGTATCTTTATTTGAAATGCAAGAATGTAAGCTTAGATGCTGGCCCATTTTTGGTGAACAACCTGGGTTGTTCTTGCTGATTGGTGGATACATTCATCCACCAATAAAAATACTGCTGTCCAGACTCTGAACCAAAAAAAAGCTTAGATGCCTAGATAGCAATAGTATGAATAAAAATTGATAATAGGAGTAAATTATAAAGTTGCTTAAAATTGCATGCTCTTTCAGAATCATGAAAGAAAAAATTTGGGTTCAGTGTCCCTTTAAGAGTGGCTCAGTTATTACAGCTCTCGCTCACAGGCTAACTCCGCTTGACTTTGTCTCTTTGCGCACATCGGGTAGCACGTGTATTACAAGTTGAAAGTATTTTTTTGCTTGCACACTAACCCAACACACAAAACAAGCCAAAGTTAGAATTGTGTGACCTTGTTAATGTACTCCCCCATAGGCTTTAATGGAGTATAAAAAGTTGAAAAACCTAACAACCATACTTGCTCGTTAACCCTAATTGCTGTAAGCCCCCAACTCTAATAACCCCTAAACCGCCACCTCCCCACACTATTAACCCCTAAACCGTCACAACCTCCATCACAAAATAGCCCTCTACACTATTAAGCCCTAAACCGCCATAGCCCCACTTTGCAAAGTGCCTGGTACACTATTAACCCCTAAACCTCCACAACCCCATCACAAAATACCCATCTACACTATTAACCCATAAATTGCCACACACCTACATTGCAAAGTACCCACTACACTATTAACCACTAAACCACAACAACCCCATCACAAAATACCCCTCTAAACTATTTTTTTTTTTTTTTTTTTTTAATTTTTATTGAGGTATTCAAAAAAAGACAACAAAAAATATACAATTCAGTTTAAATAATACAGGTACGAAGTCATACTGAAAGTTATACATGACCTTTGGGCTGAATGTCGCCCTGTTTATAAATATGCAAACATAGTTGTCCGTTCAATAAGATATCTAGAAGAGAGAAGGGAGTATAATCCAGACATGGGAGAACCAATTATAACAATTTCTCTCATATTGCGCTAAGTTTTTCAATAAAATTTAAACAAGCTTATGTATTAGTCTTTAGATTGGAAGAAACATCTCTAGGCCAGAGTAAGAGATGGATAGAAAGAGAAAGAGCAAGAAAAAGTAGAAAGGGGAGGAGAGGGAAAGAGAAGAGGAAGAAAAAAAAAAAAAAAGGGGGGGGGGGAGGGGAGGAAGGTTGAGGGAGCATTTCACTAGTGCCTCGTGGAAGGCACACTGCTCAGGAGTTCTAATTAAATCTGTTTGTTCCACAGGGCCAACATCGTTTCGTGAACCTCTAGGTGGTGTGTTTTTAAGTAGTGATATCTTTCCAAGGAGAGGAGGTCAACAACAGCCGACCTCCAAACCTCCAAGTTTGGGATAGTCTTGGTTTTCCAGAATTTTGGAATAAGCTTCTTAGCTGCGGTGAGCATAATCAGTAAAAGAGGGTGTTTACCCACACCAGGCGTCTTTGGAAGGGATAGAAACAGTAAGGTGTTTGGGTCATGAGGGACCTGTGTACCCAATATTACGGACATCTCTGACATAACTTCCCGCCAGAAGTCTCCGAGTTTAGGGCAAGTCCACCAAATATGGAGGAGCGAACCCTCCTCTCCACAGCCCCTCCAGCAGGTGTTATTAAGTGAGGGGTATATCTTGTGCAATCGGGACGGGGTTAGATACCATCTACACAGGAGTTTTATATGGATTTCTTGTATCACTGCCGAGACTGAGGATTTTTTGGTCAGTCGGAATGCTTGACGCCAGGATTCATCCGCTAAGGTGCAATTTAACTCCTTCTTCCACGAGTACGTGTAGGAAGGTAGGTTTAGTGAATCAGGGCTACTAAGGATTTTATAGATTTTAGATATCAAGTGGGTGGGACTCGTTTGCGAAACGCAAAGTTCCTCAAAGGGTGTTAATTTTCTGCCAAACTCTCCCTTGTGTTTGTGGTGTGATATAAAATGAATCAATTGATGGTAGTGAAGCCATGAGGAGAAAATTGCCCCATGTGTCTCTGCCAAGTCGGTGTGTGTTTTAAGTTTCCCCTCTATCGTAACAAAGGTCATCGTACCCGTTCGTAGGCTATATGGTTGTATTTTGGTAAAACCCAGATTGCAAAATGGGAGGTCAGTGTGTTCTATAATGGGTGTGAGTGGGGCGTTCCTGGAAGAAATGTGTGTGGTCGTGGCTATTGTTCTGTCCCAGTCTGATAGTGCATTTGCTGTGATGAGATAGTCATTAATTAGCTTGGGTCTAAGTTGAGGTGGTGTCCACCCCAGTGTAGCGATATTGTTTAACTTAAGTACTTGTCTATCAATGTTGATCCATGCTTTATCTCCAGGGTTGTGAGCCCACTCTACCATGTGCTGTAACGAAATTGCTTGTTTATATCTTTCCAGACAGGGCACCCCCAAGCCTCCCTCATCCCTCGGAAGATACATAGTTTTCCTAGGGATTCTGGGTCTAGCCCCATCCCATACGTACTGTTCAAGTATTTTTTGTAGTTGTAGGATGTAGCCCTCTGGAAGTGAGATGGGGAGAGCCTGAAGAAGATATAATATTCGGGGCAGGATGTTCATTTTGAGCACCCCAATTCTCCCTAGCCATGACAACTTTTTGCTTTTCCAAGACGACAGGTCACGGACAATGTCATTTTTTAGGACGTTGTAATTGAGTTTGACTAAGTCAGACGTGTTGTTGGAGAGAAAGATCCCCAAGTATCTTAATTTGTGTCGCGCTATAGGAATATTATAAGTGCTACTAAGATGACTGATGGAGTTGGGATAAGAATTTATGTTGAGGAGTTCAGATTTGGAAAGGTTTAATTGAAAATTGGAGGCCCTACTATAATTGCTCAATTCCCTAAGTAATGCAGGGACAGATGTGTCGGCCTCTGTCAAAGTGAACAACGCATCATCCGCGTAAAGGGCTTGTTTGTGTTCCTGTCCTCCCAGCGCCATACCCCTGATCTCAGTGTTATTTCTGATCCTCTGCGCCAGTGTCTCCATGGAGATGGCAAAGAGGAGAGGGGAGAGGGGGCAGCCCTGTCTAGTACCGTTTTGTATGTCAAACGAGTCCGATAGGACACCGTTAGCTCTGACTCTAGCATTGGGATGAGAGTACAGTGCCATTATCATTTTTAAAAAAGGCTCAGGAAAGCCCATTTCTTGCATAGACCTTTGCAGAAAAGACCACCGAACCCGGTCGAAGGCCTTCTCCGCATCGGTCGCCAGAAGGACCAAGGGTGTATTTGTCTTCTTCGCATGATTAATAAGATGCAGAATTTTTATGGTGTTATCCCGGGCTTCTCTTCCCGGGACAAAGCCAACTTGGTCAGTGGCAATCAACTTAGGCAGATATTTATTTAATCGATTGGCGAGTATCTTAGCTAATAATTTAAAATCTGAGTTTATAAGTGATATGGGTCTAAAGTTTTCGGGGCGGGTAGCTGCCTTGCCAGGCTTAGGAATGACCGTAATATGGGCTTCTAGAAGAGATGTAGAAAGATATGGGTCTTTATGTAAATTATTAAATAATTGTAGCATGTGGGGAAACAGTAGGGTACCAAATGTCTTATAATATCTGGGAGTGAACCCGTCTGGTCCTGGGCTTTTGCTCGATGGGGTGTCTTTTAAGGCCTGCTGGAGTTCCTCTAATGTGATAGTGGATGCTAGATGTTCCCTCTCACTGTCCGACAAAGTGGGGAGGTTGAGATTAGAGAAAAAGTTATCCATGTGTTCCCTAAGGGGGCTCTCGACCAAATTAGGCTGAGGTGACGAGGTAGTGTTATCTATATTGTATAGTGCCTTGTAGTAGTCCCTAAATGTAGAAGCTATGAGTTTGCTACTATGTACTATTTTACCCTCTGTGGTGTGTAGAAATTGGATATATGAGGCTAATTGTCTCCTCCGAAGGGTTCTCGCTAACACTTTACCCGGCTTATTACCTCCTTCATAGAAGTATTGTTTCATGCGTAAAGCCATTCGTTGATGTTGTTTTATAAGATATTGTTTAAGTTCTATTCTTGTGGAAATCAGCTCTTGTCTACAGGTGTTGTTAGTGGGTTCTTGTTTATGTGTTTCCTCTAGGGATCTAATCTTTTCTAATAAGTTTGTGTGATAAGTTTTGGCTTGCTTAGATAGTCTAATACTTTGTTTGATGAATAACCCGCGGATTACTGATTTGTGTGCTTCCCATTCACATGCAGGGGATGAGGCCGTGCCTGCATTGAGCGAGAAGTATTCAGAAAGAGTCCTCTCTGCCTCGCTTAGAATAATCGGGTCATCTAGAAGGGAATCGTCAAGTCTCCAAGTTTTACTAATTACTGGGAGGTCGGGCCAAAGGATGGAACAGGTAACTGGGGCATGATCAGACCATGTGATATTACCTATTTCACAGTGCGTGGTGAGGGAAAGGCCAATAGAGTCAGTCATAATGTAGTCAATTCGTGAATAGCAGTTGTGGGGTGCAGAGAAAAAGGTATAATCCCTATCAGTAGGGTGCAGAATTCTCCAGATGTCGTGTAAGGCATGTGTGGTTAGGGCAGATCTGACTTTTCTTAGAGCTAAGCTAGGTATACTAGTGTTTCCCTTTGAGGTGTCCACAAGTGGATTTACGCTAAGGTTGAAATCCCCGGCTAGGAAAACCACCCCCTTAGCATGGTCTAGTAGGAGGTTCAAAACTTGTTTTAAGAATTTATCCTGAGCAGTGTTAGGTGCATATACATTTAGGATAGTGAGGGGTTGTCCATGTATGGTGCCCACCAGGAGGAGAAATCGCCCTTTTGGGTCTTTGGTTAGATGGGTGATTTGTATGGGGAGAGTTTTATGAATAAGAATTCCCACTCCATTTTTTTTTTCAGGACCTGAGGCAAAGATGGTTGTGGGGAAGTGTTTAGGGGCCCAATTCGGTTCTCTGCCTCTTTGAAAATGTGTTTCCTGTAATAAAATGATTTGGCTTTTTAATTTATTCAGTTCTCGGAGAGCAATCGAGCGTTTACCCGGGCTGTTAAGGCCCTTAGCATTTATTGAGGTTAGTCGAAGAGAATGCTCACCAAATCTACTATGCTGCATAGTGGAAGGGGGAGGAGGAGAGAAAAGAAAAAAAAAATTAGAGTAAAAAGGAAGAGAGGAAAAGTAAAAAGAGTCAGAAGAATAATACAAGAGGTATTAGACAGAAGCCTTCGAACAGTTGTTAATTATTAAGAGCCTTAGGGTACAAGAAAAGAGAACAAACTAAGGGGGTTAAAGAGAACAGAAAGATAGAGCTCCAAGAGAGGAGCTAGCACCCTTTGCCTGCGAAAGGGTTACAAAAGTGGGGTATTGTCTTCATAGCCGAATTTGTGGACAGCTTAAAGAAATAAGCGATTATGGTCGATGGCATGGATGGAGGGGGGGGGGGGTAGCAGAGCGGGGAAGGGAGGTCAGGGGGTAATAAGGGGGAGAGGAATCATGGGATACCTTTCCGCTACTCCCTAGGCAACATTGACATTATGAATATGTATCTTTATATTATCTAAATTCAGAGTGGGGAGTCCCCTTAAGGGGTACCAGTACTAAAGGGCACAAGTATTTGTTATGGTAAGAGAGGGGGTGGGGCTCTAGGTGTTAGAAAGTGAGGGTAATTGCCTGATGAAAGGGCAACTCACCCCTTCTTAGTATCCCCCCATCAGAGAGAGGAGGAAAGCCTCCGCTATGCATCAGTTATTAGGGGAGTGTTAAAAATAAACATGTTTTAGCAGATGTATACACAACAACAAACATAACAATGTAAATAACATCTCTAACAGTGTTAAACAGCATGTGTTTGTACAACTATTTTGCTGTACATAAACCTCTTTTGCTCCTTCTTTATATTAGGAACCTGAAAATAGAAGAGAAAGGTACACAAAACATATTTCAAAACTTTTCACTCAACAGTGCTGTACAAACAAAAATAAACTTAAAACAGGTTAGAACATTCTGCCGTTGAGGGCTTAAAGAAAAGAGCATCAAAACCAAAAGGATACAGCATAGGGTGGAGGGGTAAATATATACATTTCACCCCTCTTCATTCCTTTATGTTCAAAAGTCAGATGATGTATTAAGTCAAGGCCTGGGTGGCATCATCTCGGGTCAGTTAGTGATAGAGAAGCATTGATGAGGCAAGTTCAGGGGTTATCCTGTAGTCATGAAAAATATAGGGAGCTGGAGGGCAAACTCTCCTTCATGGTCGATGCTAAGACAGTCTCTGTAGAACTTGTGAGGAGAGTCAACCTGGTGTTGAGGAGTCTCTTAAAGAAGATGAAGATGCCGAGGTGTTTTTGTCGTGATTCAGAGGGAGACTTCTATCAGGGGTATTTGGTATTGAGAGTTCAGTATAAAATAGATTAAGGTCAGACCCAGGTCTATAAATAGCTGTTTTGTTGTTGTTTGAGGCTATCAGCGAGACCGGGAACCCCCATCTGTATTGTATTTTGTGTAACTTCAGGGTAGTAGTAACATTGGACAGTTCCCTTCTTTTCTGAAGAGTGGTGGGAGAGAGGTCTGTGTAAAGCTGTATCTCCTCCCCTGCATGCATAATTGGGTGCTTTGCTCTTGCACAGCGCAGGAGGTCTTCTTTATCTTTGTATTTAAGAAATTTAACAATTATATCCCGTGGTGGGGCTTTAGGAGGGGGTCTAGGTCTCAAGGCTCTATGAGCCCTCTCTATTTGGATATCTTCACCAGAGGGGTTCTCTTTGATTACTCTAAATAGGGCCTGAAGATAACCTTCAATTGCTGGGGGAAATATGGACTCCGCTACTCCCCTTATTCTGAGATTATTTCGGCGGGTCCTATTTTCTAGGTCTTCGAGCTTTTCAGAAAGCAGATAGACCCTGTTGTGTAAGTCCTGTATTCCAGCAGTGTTGGATTGAACTTCAGTGGTTAAAGCAGTATGATTTGTTTCTAATGTCACAACTCTCTTCTCCATAGCCCCTAGATCTTTTCGCAGATCACCAAAAAGGGTCCTCATTTCATGAAGTACAACTTTAATATCATCCTTAGAAGACAAATGAGTTATGTCTTTTTTTGTTATAAAGGAGCTTAAGTCTGGTGCTTCCATTTCTCCTGTTTCTGCTCCAGGGGCTACTGAATCTGTAGATACTTCTCTGTTTGGGGTAAATGAACCCTTAGGTATAAGATACTGATTAAGAGTCTTAGAGGAAGGTGTTTTATCTCCTTTAGTTTGCCTCTTGCAAGGCATCCCCTGATCTCTGATGGTGTTACACTTGTATTGATGTGTGTACTTTACTGTGTAAAACAAAGAAGAATGATGCAGGTTTCAATGCTAAAGAGTATGGTGGGGTAAAGGTGGGAGTTCATTCATCACCTGTATCGCAGCAGACAGACTGTCTCACACACAGGCCCTGTGGTTAAATGCTAAACAGTCACAAAGCTTCATCAAGTGCTAGAAACTGATATAAAAATTGTTGTGCTCAAAGGGTGTAAGGGAGATGAATAGAGCAAAATAAGGCGAGTACAAACTTCACACTGCCCCTTATTACTTATTTTACTCGAAGTTGGGAGGGTGAGAGGGAGACTTTTTTCGTAGTGCAGCTGCTGTGCTGTAGTGCCTTCTAGCTGTCTATAACATGTGACGCAGCTTATAATTATTAATATCCCCCTGGTAGTATTTTAATGAGTGTCTAGCTCAAGGTGTGGGACTCTGATTTTATGAAGGCAACCAGTGTTATATGTTATACTCAGGAGTGGTTGCAGATGTGTCCCCCTTCCCTCCGGTCTGCGGTATAAGAGGAGCTCTCCGGGCGCCCACGTGTAAATATGGCCGCCTCACTCACCGCACTCAGATTCCCTTCGGCCAGCACCGCTCTCCTCTTAGCCTCTCGGGTGAAGTCGCTATATAGATTGATCAGCCTGTCCGCAAACGGCCAAGTTTTGTCGCACCTCTCTCCTGCAGACACTGCGGTGATGACAGCTCCCTCCGGTGCGCTGCAGGCCCCAAGCGGAGTACCTCTCCTCCGGAGTATGTAGTGAGATCAGGGTTTATATAAACTGTGCCAAGTATTAGGATTGGTTATTAAGCAGTGTTAGGCATCAAAGGGTAAAGGAATTAGGGATCCATGCCATCAATCTTAGCTTTTATTCGGTCTAGAAGACAGGAGCCCTTCTAGCAAGCTGCCATCTCCTAGCATGGCTAGACTCCGCCCCCACCCCTCTAAACTATTAACCCTTAAACCGCCACAATCCCCAGATTAATATGGTCTGTCACCAGGATGAAGATGGACCGACATCACCACATAGGAGCCAGATTCATGAAAGTGCTTATCCAAATCGCCTGACCTGTCGGAGGCTGGGGTACCGATAAAGATAGAGAATATAAATCTTCTTATATTAACTACTTTATTCATAAAATTATACAATGCATAAAAATAGTACAAAAAAGCATGGCTCCATATAATTCAATAAACAATGTAATACAATAAAACACTAGTTACGGTGATTTAAAATCACTGGTTACAGTGACTTAAAACAATAATCTCTTAAAATCTTGTTACAAATACTCAGTTGGCATTGACAATTTAAACAATCTTCAACTGTTATAAAAAATGAAAATACTAAAAAATAGCATTGATTTGTATCCAATGTAAATAGTGTCCAATATAGAAATCGTCTCTGTGCCCAAATGTATCCAAAAGCAATGTGAGTGTTCAAATTGTTGAAAAAATATATGCGCAGATTCCTTAAATAAATGCATAAAATTCTTAATGTTGTAAGCTCATTTGTTATTCAGCTTTCTAATAGGTGTAATGAAGATATAGGCCTCTAGTTATCAACGTGTCTACTTATCTGCCTTTGCCGGCCCAATACGCCCGCCTAAGCTCGCCTACCATCACCGCCGTGGACCTGAATAAGCTCGCCAGAGGTATAAAAAACTGTCAAAAAGCCGCACACCAAGTACGGGGCGATGAGCAGCGGACTGTGATAGTTGTCAATCATCCGATCTCGCTGCTCTTCGGCTTTTTCACAGCTTTATTGATACCCCTGTCACTAAGCACCCACACAAAACTACACTGTTCTACCCCCTATACCGGTGCCCCTGAAGCCCCCCGCAACTAAATAAAGTTATTAAGCCCTAAACCGCCGCTCCTAGACCCCGCCGCAACTATAATAAATGTATTAACCCCTAAAAGGCCACTCACGGGGCCCACCGCCACTCTAATAAACTGATTAACCCCTAAACCGCCGCTCTCGGACCCCGCCGCCACCTACATAATACCTATTAACCCCTATCCTGTCCCCCTTATACCTCCGCCACCTATAATAAATTTATTAACCCCTATCCTGCCGATCCCGTACCCCGCCGCAACTAAATAAATTGTTTAACCCCTAAACCGCCACTCCCGGACCCCGCTCGCTGCAACATATATTAAACTTATTAACCCCTAATCTGCCCCCCTACACCGTCGCCACCTATAATAAATTTATTAACCCCTATCCTGCCCCCTATACCGCCGCAACCTATAATAAAATTATTAACCCCTAAACCTAAGTCTAACCCTAACACCCCCCTAACTAAAATATTAATTAAAGGGACATGCCACCCACATTTTTTGTTTTATGATTTAGAAAGAGAATGCAATTTTAAACATCTTTCTAATTTACTTATATTATCTAATTTGTTTTATTCTCTTGATATTCTTTGATGAAAAGCATATCTAGATATGCTCACTAGCTGCTGAATGGTTGCTGCACATAGAAGCATCGTGTGATTGGCTCACCATGTGCATTGCTTTTTCTTCAACTAAGGATATTTAAAAAATGAAGCAAAATAAATAATGGAAGTAAATTGTAATGTTGTTTAAATTTCTATTCTCTATCTGAATCATGAAAGAAAGATTTTGGGTTTAGTGGCCCTTTAAATAAATCTAAATAAATATTACTCTTATTAACTAAATTAATCCTATTTAAAACTAAATACTCACCTATAAAATAAACCCTAATATAGCTACAATATAACTAATAATTATATTGTAGCTATTTTAGGATTTATTTTTATTTTACAGGCAAATTTCAATTTATTTTAGCTAGGCACAATGGCTATTAAATAGTTATTAACTAATTAATTTCTACCTAGTTAAATTAAAGACAAATTTACCTGTAAAATAAAAACTAACCTATGTTACAATTACACCTAACACTACACTATAATTAAATACATTATTCCTATTTAAAACTAAATTCTTACCTGTAAAATAAACCCTAAGATAGCTACAATGTAATTAATAATTACATTGTAGCTATTTTAGGATTTATATTTATTTTACAGGTAACTTTGTATTTATTTTAACTAGGTAGAATAGTTATTAAATAGTTATTAACTATTTAATAACTACCTAGCTAAAAGAAATACAAAATTACCTGTAAAATAAATCCTAACCTAAGTTACAATTAAACCTAACACTACACTATCATTAAATAAATTAAATTAATTATCTACAAATACCTACAATTAAATACAATTAAATAAACTAACTAAAGTACAAAAAATAAAAAAAACTAAGTTACAAAAAATAAAAAAATATTACAAGATTTTTAAGCTAATTACACCTAATCTAAGACCTCTAATAAAATAACAAAGCGCCCCAAAATAAAAAAAATGCCCTACCCTATTCTAAATTACGAAAATTAACAGCTCTATTACCTTACCAGCCCTTAAAAGGGCCTTTTTACGGGGCATGCCCCAAAGAAATCAGCTCTTTTGCCTGTAAAAAAAATACAATACCACCCCCCAACATTACAACCCACCACCCACATACCCCTACTCTAACCCAAACCCCCCTTAAATTAACCTAACACTACCCCCCTGAAGATCATCCTACCTTTAGCCGTCTTCCGCCAGCCGACCACCGATGGAACAGAAAAGGACATCCGCAGCGGTCGAAGTCTTCATCCAAGGGGCGCTGAAGAGGTCTTCCATCTGATAGAAGTCTTCATCCAGGCAGCGTCTTCAATCTTCATCCATCCGTAGCAGAGCCATCTTCAAAGCAGCCGACGCGGAGCCATCTTCATCCACCGACGCCTACTCGCCGAATGAATATTACCTTAAGTGACATCATCCAAGATGGCGTCCCTTGAATTCCGATTGACTGATAGGATTCTATCAGCCAATCGGAATTAAGGTAGGAAATATCTGATTGGCTGATCCAATCAGCCAAAAAGATTGAGCTTGCATTCTATTGGCTGATCGGAACAGCCAAAAGAATGCACGCTCAATCTGATTGGCTGATTGGATCAGCCAATCGGATTGAACTTGAATCTGATTGGCTGATTGAATCAGCCAATCAGATTTTCCCTACCTTAATTCCGATTGGCAGATAGAATCCTATCATCCAATCGGAATTCGAGGGACGCCATCTTGGATGACGTCACTTAAAGGAATATTCATTCGGCGAGTAGGCGTCGGTGAATGAAGATGGCTCCGTATCGGCTGCTTTGAAGATGGCTCCGCTCTGCTCAGGATGGATGAAGATTGAAGACGCCGCCTGGATGAAGACTTCTATCAGATGGAAGACCTCTTCAGCGCCCCTTGGATGAAGACTTCGACATCTGCGGATGTCCTCTTCTGTTCCATCGGTGGTCGGCTGGCTGAAGACAGCTAAAGGTAGGATGATCTTCAGGGGGGTAGTGTTAGGTTTATTTAAGGGTTTGGGTTAGAGTAGGAGTATGTGGGTGGTGGGTTGTAATGTTGGGGGGTGGTATTGTGGTGTTTTTTTACAGGCAAAAGAGCTGATTTCTTTGGGGCATGCCCCGCAAAAGGCCCTTTTAAGGGCTGGTAAGGTAATAGAGCTGTTAACTTTCATAATTTAGAATTGGGTAGGGAATTTTTTTTTTTGGGGGGGGGGGCTTTGTTATTTTATTAGTGGGCTTAGATTAGGTGTAATTATCTTAAAAATCTTGTAATATTTTTTTATTTTTTGTAACTTAGTTTTTTTTATTTTTTGTACTTTAGTTAGTTTATTTAATTGTATTTAATTGTAGGTATTTGTAGATAATTAATTTAATTTATTAAATGATAGTGTAGTGTTAGGGTTAATTGTAACTTAGGTTAGGATTTATTTTGTAATTTTGTATTTCTTTTAAATAGGTAGTTATTAAATAGTTAATAACTATTTAATAACTATTCTACCTAGATAAAATAAATACAAAGTTACCTGTAAAATAAATATAAATCCTAAAATAGCTACAATGTAATTATTAATTACATTGTAGCTATCTTAGGGTTTATTTTACAGGTAAGTATTTATTTTTAAATAGGAATAATTTAGTTAATGATAGTGTAGTGTTAGGTGTAATTGTAACTTAGGTTAGTTTTTATTTTACAGGTAAATTTGTCTTTATTTTAACTAGTTAGCTATTAAATAGTTAATAACTATTTAATAGCTATTCGGCTAGATTTAGAGTTCTGCGGCCAAAGGGGTGCGTTAGCTACGCGTGCTTTTTTCCTCCCACACCTTTTAAATACCGCTAGTATTTAGAGTTCACAGAAGGGCTGCATTAGGCTCCAAAAAGGGAGCGTATAGCATATTTACCGCCACTGCAACTCTCGATACCAGCGGTGCTTACGGACGCGGCCAGCTTCAAAAACGTGCTCGTGCACGATTCCCCCATAGGAAACAATGGGGCTGTTTGAGCTGAAAAAAAACCTAACACCTGCAAAAAAGCAGCGTTCAGCTCATAACGCAGCTACATTGTTTCCTATGTGGAAACACTTCCTATGTCTGCACCTAACACCCTAACATGTACCCCGAGTCTAAACACCCCTAACCTTACACTTATTAACCCCTGCATATTATTATTAACCCCTAATCTGCCGCTCCGTACACCGCCGCCAGCTACGTTATCCCTATGTACCCCTAATCTGCTGCCCCTAACATCGCCGACTACTATGTTATATTTATTAACCCCTAATCTGCCGCCCCCGCTATCGCTGACACCTGCATATTATTATTAACCCCTAATCTGCCGCTCCGTACACCGCCGCAACATACATTATAGTTATGTACCCCTAATCTGCTGCCCCTAACACCGCCGACCCCTATATTATATTTATTAACCCCTAATCTGCCCCCCACAACGTCGCCGCCAGCTACCTACAATAATTAACCCCTAATCTGCCGACCGGAGCTCACCGCTACTATAATAAATGTATTAACCCCTAAAGCAAAGTCTAACCCTAACACTAACACCCCCCTAAATTAAATATAATTTAAATCTAACTAAATAAATTAACTCTTATTAAATAAATTATTCCTATTTAAAGCTAAATACTTATCTGTAAAATAATTCCTAATATAGCTACAATATAAATTATAATTATATTGTAGCTATTTTAGGATTAATATTTATTTTACAGGCAACTTTGTATTTATTTTAACCAGGTACAATAGCTATTAAATAGTAAATAACTATTTAATAGTTACCTAGTTAAAATAATTACAAAATTACCTGTAAAATAAATCCTAACCTAAGTTACAATTAAACCTAACACTACACTATCAATAAATTAATTAAATACAATACCTACAATTATCTACAATTAAACCTAACACTACACTATCAATAAATTAATTAAATACAATACCTACAAATAACTACAATGAAATAAACTAAAGTACAAAAAATAAAATAATATTTACAAACATTAGAAAAATATTACAACCATTTTAAACTAATTACAACTACTCTAAGCCCCCTAATAAAATAACAAAGCCCCCCAAAATAAAAAAATGCCCTACCCTATTCTAAATTAAAAAAGTTCAAAGCTCTTTTACCTTACCAGCCCTGAAAAGGGCCATTTGCGGGGCATGCCCCAAATAATTCAGCTCTTTTGCCTGTAAAAAAAACATACAATAGCCCCCCAAACATTACAACCCACCGCCCACATACCCATAATCTAACCCAAACCCCCCTTAAATAAACCTAACATTAAGCCCTTGAAGATCTTCCTACCTTATCTTCACCATGTCAGGTTCACCGATCCGTCCACCGAAGTCTTGATCCAAGCCTCCGAAATCTTGATCCAAGCCCAAGCAGAGGCTGAAGAGTGACGTCCATCCTCCGGCTGAAGTCTTGTTCCAAGCTGGCAGAAGAGGACATCCGGACCGGCAAACATCTTCATCCAAGCCGCATCTTCTATGTTCTTCAATCCGATGACGACCGGCTGATCTTCAAGACCTCCAGCGCGGATCCATCCATCTTCACCGACGACTTCCCGACGAATGACGGTTCCTTTAAGGGACGTCATCCAAGATGGGGTCCCTAGAATTCCGATTGGCTGATAGGTAGGAAAATTCTGATTGGCTGATGGAATCAGCCAATCAGAATCAAGTTCAATCCGATTGGCTGATCCGATCAGCCAATCAGATTGAGCTCACATTCTATTGGCTGATCGGAACAGCCAATAGAATGCAAGCTCAATCTGATTGGCTGATCGGATCAGCCAATCGGATTGAACTTGATTCTGATTGGCTGATTCCATCAGCCAATCAGAATTTTCCTACCTTAATTCTGATTGGCTGATAGAATCCTATCAGCCAATCGGAATTCGAGGGACGCCATCTTGGACGACGTCCCTTAAAGGAACCGTCATTCGTCGGGAAGTCGTCGGTGAAGATGGATGTTCCGCGTCGGCGGGATGAACATGGATCCAGAAGAAAGAAGATTGAAGATGCCGTTGATAGAAGACTTCAGCCGGATCATGGACCTCTTCAGTTCCCGCTTGGATGAAGACTTCAGCCGGATCATGGACATCTTCAGCCCCCCGCTTGGGCTTGGATCAAGACATCGGAGCCAGGACGGATCGGTGTGATACCCGGCGAGGTGAAGACAAGGTAGGGAGATCTTCAGGGGCTTAGTGTTAGGTTTATTTAAGGGGGGTTTGGGTTAGATTAGGGGTATGTGGGTGGTGGGTTGTAATGTTGGGGGGGTTATTGTATGTTTTTTTTACAGGCAAAAGAGCTGAATTATTTGAGGCATGCCCCACAAAGGGCCCTTTTCAGGGCTGGTAAGGTAAAAGAGCTTTGAACTTTTTTATTTTAGAATAGGGTAGGGCATTTTTTTTATTTTGGGGGGCTTTGTTATTTTATTAGGGGGCTTAGAGTAGGTGTAATTAGTTTAAAATTGTTGTAATATTTTTCTAATGTTTGTAAATATTTTTTTATTTTTTGTAACTTAGTTCTTTTTTATTTTTTGTACTTTAGTTAGTTTATTTAATTGTATTTATTTGTAGGTATTGTATTTAATTAATTTATTGATAGTGTAGTGTTAGGTTTAATTGTAGATAATTGTAGGTATTGTATTTAATTAATTTATTGATAGTGTAGTGTTAGGTTTAATTGTAACTTAGGTTAGGATTTATTTTACAGGTAATTTTGTAATTATTTTAACTAGGTAACTATTAAATAGTTATTAACTATTTAATAGCTATTGTACCTGGTTAATATAATTACAAAGTTGCCTGTAAAATAAATATTAATCCTAAAATAGCTACAATATAATTATAATTTATATTGTAGCTATATTAGGGTTTATTTTACAGGTAAGTATTTAGCTTTAAATAGGAATAATTTATTTAATAAGAGTTAATTTATTTTGTTAGATTTAAATTATATTTAATTTAGGGGGGTGTTAGGGTTAGGGTTAGACTTAGCTTTAGGGGTTTATACATTTATTAGAGTAGCGGTGATATCCGGTCAGCAGATTAGGGGTTAATAATTGTAGGTAGGTGGAGGCGACGTTGGGGGCCGCAGATTAGGGGTTAATAAATATAATATAGGGGTCGGCGGTGTTAGGGGCAGCAGATTAGGGGTACATAGGGATAATGTAGGTTGCGTCGGTGTACGGAGCAGAAGATTAGGGGTTAATAATAATATGCAGGTGTCAGCGATAGCGGGGGCGGCAGATTAGGGGTTAAGAAATATAACATAGTGGTCGGCGATGTTAGGGGCAGCAGATTAGGGGTACATAGGGATAACATAGCTGGCGGCGGTGTACGGAGCGGCAGATTAGGGGTTAAAAAAATTTAATAGAGTGGCGGCGATGTGGGGGGACCTCGGTTTAGGGGTACATAGGTAGTTTATGGGTGTTAGTGTACTTTAGAGCACAGTAGTTAAGAGCTTTATAAACCGGCGTTAGCCCAGAAAGCTCTTAACTCCTGGTTTTTCTCTGCGGCTGGAGTTTTGTCGTTAGAGTTCTAACGCTCACTTCAGCCACGACTCTAAATACCGGCGTTAGAAAGATCCCATTGAAAAGATAGGATACGCAAATGGCGTAGGGGGATCTGCGGTATGGAAAAGTCTTGGCTGCAAAGTGAGCTTTAGACCCTTTCCTGACTGACTCCAAATACCAGCGGGCGGTAAAAACCAGCGTTAGGACCCTCTAACGCTGGTTTTGACGGCTACCACCCAACTCTAAATCTAGGCCATTGTGCCTAGGTAAAATAAATTGAAATTTGCCAGTAAAATAAAAATAAATCCTAAAATAGCTTCAATATAATTATTAGTTATATTGTAGCTATATTAGGGTTTATTTTATAGGTAAGTATTTAGTTTTAAATAGGATTAATTTAGTTAATAATAGTAATTTTATTTAGATTTATTAAATTAATATTTAAGTTAGGGGGTGTTAGGGTTAGGGTTAGACTTAGGTTTAGGGGTTAATTAGTTTAATATAGATGGCGGCGTTATAGGGGGGGCAGGATAGCGGTTAATAAATTTATTATAGGTGGCGGCGGTATAGGGGGGCAGGATAGGGGTTAATATGTATTATGTAGGTGGCGGCGGGGTCCTGGGACCGGCGGTTTAGGGGTTAATCAGTTTATTAGAGTGGCGGTGGGCTCCGGGAGCGGCAGTTTAGGGGTAATATATTTATTTTGTTGCGGTGGTGTAGGGGGGGCAGATTAGGGGTGTTTAGACTCGGGGTACATGTTAGGGTGTTAGGTGCAGACGTTTCCCATAGGAATCAATGGGATATCGGGCAGCAGCGAACATGAAATTTCGCTGTGGTCAGACTCCCATTGATTCCTATGGGATCCACCGCCTCCAGGGTGGCGGATTGAAAACCAGGTACGCTGGGCCGGAAAAGTGCTGAGCGTACCTGCTAGTCATTTGATAACTAGCAAAAGTAGTCAGATTGTGCCGATCTTGCGTTCGGAACATCTGGAGTGACGTAAGAATCGATCTGTGTCGGACTGAGCCCGGCGGATCGAAGCTTACGTCACAAAATTCTCCTTTTGTCGGTGTGTAGGGCTTGATAAATAAGGCGAATCAGCCTCGCCACAAATACGCTGTGGAATTCCAGCGTATTTGCAGTTGACGGCTTGATAACTAGGGGCCATAGAGTATTCTGATGGATCCTTCTGTGAAAGAGATGAACGATAGTGTAGATAGTTTTAAATGTAGTAAAAAATTAAATAAGGCTTACCAGTTTTCAATCGGTCAATGCATTTTGGCCTGTAATAGGCCTTTATCAAGACTGGATAACTGTTTGTACATGGTGGCCTTATATATTGACATCCATGCCGGCTCCAAAGCGTAAGTTCTATTTCATATTATTTCCGGTATAATGCTATTACAATCAATCTAAATATAAATTTTACCATATTTTGTTCTTTATAAATAGTTCTTTATAAATAATGGTCTATTTATTGTATATTTCCTGTTGTCTGTTTATATTGTTATTTTATTATCTTTGATGTACCCAGCCTCCTGTCAACAGTGATGTCACATCCTCTTTCATTATTCTATTTAGTAATATTATAGCTTTCCATTTCGCATATATCCAAATTATGTTATGACTTTTCTTTATTATTGGCTTTTATTCAATCAGTTAAAATATCACACTTCTATCACTATTTTGTTTTCTTTTTACATAAAAGCCGATTTTCTGCTTATACTATTGGATGTGACATCACGCCTGTTTACAGGCATCAGCTTCTTTTTGTTTTCCCACTGGATATATTTTAGCGGTGTAGAGGTGTGTATTCAAAATCCATTTTTTATTGGATACAGTCTGATTATTTGTTTTGGCATTCAGTGTCCATGAACATTTACGTTGACACTTGTTTTTTTAAAAAGGTGTAGGGGATTTGGACGTCTTCCATTCTATTTTATATAGGAGGTGTTATGTATTTATAAATTCATGGGCCCCTACTTATCAAGCCTTCAACTTTCTTGCATTCGACGGCACCAATACGCTCGCCTAAGTTCGCCTAACATCGCTGCTGCGGACCTGAATACGTTCTCCAAAATTATCAAAAAAGCTGTCAAAAAGCTGTGCACCAAGTACGGGGCGATGAGCAGCGGACTGTTGTTAACTATCCAATCCAATCATCCAATAGGATTGAACTTGCATTCTATTGGCTGATTGGAACAGCCAATAGAATGTGAGCTCAATCCTATTGGCTGATTCCATCAGCCAATAGGATGTTTCCTACCTTAATTCCAATTGGCTGATAGAATTCTATCAGCCAATCGGAATTCAAGGAACGCCATCTTGGATGGCGTCACTTAAAGGGCCCGTCATTGTTCAAGAAGACTCCGGATGCAGAGGATGCTCCGCGTCGGATGTCTTGAAGATGGAGCCGCTACGCACCGGATGGATGAAGATAGAAGATGCCGCCTGGATGAAGACTTCTGCCCATCTGGAGGACCTCTTCTGGCCGGGTTCGATGAAGACTTCTGCCCGTCTGGAGGACCACTTCGCCCAGCTTCATGGAGGACTTCGGCCCGGCTGGGTGAAGACGTCTCAAGGTAGGGTGATCTTCAAGGGGTTAGTGTTAGTTTTTTTTAAGTGGGATTGGGTGGTTTTTAGAGTAGGGTTGGGTGTGTGGGTAGTGGATTTTAATGTTGGGGGGTATTGTACTTTTTTTTTACAGGTAAAAGAACTGATTACTTTGGGGCAATGCCCGCAAAAGGCCCTTTTAAGGGCTATTCCTAATTTAGTGTAGGGTAGGGCTTTTTATTATTTTGGGGGGCTTTTTTATTTTATTAGGGGGATTAGATTAGGTGTAATTAGTTTTAAAAAATTGTAATTATTTTATTATTTTCTGTAATTTAGTGTTTGCTTTTTTTTGTACTTTAGATAATTGTTTATAATTGTATTTAATTTACTTAATTTATTTAATTATAGTGTATTGTTAGGTGTTAGTGTAACTTAGGTTAGGTTTTATTTTACAGGTATATTTGTATTTATTTTAACTAGGAAGTTATTAAATAGTTAATAACTATTTAATAACTATTCTACCTAGTTAAAATAAAAACAAAATTGCATGTAAAATAAAAATAAACCCTAAGATAGCTACAATGTAACTATTAGTTATATCGTAGCTATCTTACGGCTAGATTTAGAGTTCTGCAGCCAAAGGGGTGCGTTAGCTACGCATGCTTTTTTTTCCCCGCACCTTTTAAATACCGCTGGTATTTAGAGTTCACAGAAGGGCTGTGTTAGGCTCCAAAAAAGGAGCATATAGCATATTTACCGCAACTGCAACTCTCAATACCAGCGGTGCTTACCGATGCGGCCAGCTTCAAAAACGTGCTTGTGCACAATTCCCCCATAGGAAACAATGGGACAGTTTGAGCTGAAAAAAAACCTAACACCTGCAAAAAAGCAGCGTTCAGCTCCTAACGCAGCCCCATTGTTTCCTATGGGGAAACACTTCCTAAGTCTGCACCTAACACCCTAACATGTACCCCGAGTCTAAACACCCCTAACCTTATACTTATTAACCCCTAATCTGCTGTCCCCGCTATCGCTGACCCCTGCATTTTATTATTAACCCCTAATCTGCCGTTCCGTACACCGCCGCAACCTACGTTATCCCTATGTACCCCTAATCTGCTGCCCCTAACACCGCCGACCCCTATATTATATTTATTAACCCCTAATCTTCCCCCCACAACGTCGCCGCCAGCTACCTACAATAATTAACCCCTAATCTGCCGACCGGATCTCGCCGCTACTCTAATAAATGGATTAACCCCTAAAGCTAAGTCTAACCCTAACACTAACACCCCCCTAAGTTAAATATAATTTAAATCTAACAAAATAAATTAACTCTTATTAAATAAATGATTCCTATTTAAAGCTAAATACTTACCTGTAAAATAAACCCTAATATAGCTACAATATAAATTATAATTATATTGTAGCTATTTTAGGATTAATATTTATTTTACAGGTAACTTTGTATTTATTTTAACCAGGTACAATAGCTATTAAATAGTTATTAACTATTTAATAGCTAAAATAGTTAAAATAATTACAAAATTACCTGTAAAATAAATCCTAACCTAAGTTACAATTAAACCTAACACTACACTATCAATAAATTAATTAAATGCAATACCTACAAATAACTACAATTAAATAAACTAACTAAAGTATAAAAAATAAAAAAGAACTAAGTTACAAAAAATAAAAAAATATTTACAAACATTAGAAAAATATTACAACCATTTTAAACTAATTACACCTACTCTAAGCCCCCTAATAAAATAACAAAGACCCCCAAAATAAAAAATGCCCTACCCTATTCTAAGTTAAAAAAGTTCAAAGCTCTTTTACCTTACCAGCCCTGAAAAGGGCCATTTGCGGGGCATGCCCCAAATAATTCAGCTCTTTTGCCTGTAAAAAAACCCATACAATACCCCCCCCCCCAAACATTACAACCCACCACCCACATACCCCTAATCTAACCCAAACCCCCCTTAAATAAACCTAACACTAAGCCCCTGAAGATCGTCCTACCTTATCTTCACCATGCCATGTTCACTGATCCGTCCTCCGAAGTCTTGATCCAAGCCTCCGAAGTCTTCATCCAAGCCCAAGCGGGGGCTGGCGATCCATAATCCGGCTGAAGTATTCTATCAAGCAGCTGAAGAGGTCCAAAAGAGGCTCCAAAGTCTTCATCCTATCTGGGAAGAAGAGGAGATCCGGACCGGCAACCATCTTGATCCAAGCGGCATCTTCTATCTTCATCCGATGACGAACGGCTCCATCTTGAAGACCTCCAGCGCGGATCCATCTTCTTCTTCCGACGTCCAACTGAAGAATGAAGGTTCCTTTAAGGGACGTCATCCAAGATGGCGTCCCTCGAATTCCGATTGGCTGATAGGATTCTATCAGCCAATCGGAATTAAGGTAGCAAAATTCTGATTGGCTGATGGAATCAGCCAATCAGATTCAAGTTCAATCCGATTGGCTGATTGGATCAGCCAATCAGATTGAGCTTGCATTCTATTGGCTGTTCCGATCAGCCGTTCGTCATCGGATGAAGATAGAAGATGCCGCTTGGATCAAGATGGTTGCTGGTCCGGCTCTCCTCTTCTTCCCGGATAGGATGAAGACTTTGGAGCCTCTTCTGGACCTCTTCAGCCGCCACTTGATAGAAGACTTCAGCCGGATTATGGATCGCCAGCCCCCGCTTGGGCTTGGATGAAGACTTCGGAGGCTTGGATCAAGACTTCGGAGGACAGATCGGTGAACCTGGCATTGTGAAGATAAGGTAGGAAGATCTTCAGGGGCTTAGTGTTAGGTTTATTTAAGGGGGGTTTGGGTTAGATTAGGGGTATGTGGGTGGTGGGTTGTAATGTTGGGGGGGTATTGTATGTTTTTTTTTACAGGCAAAAGAGCTGAATTATTTGGGGCATGCCCCGCAAATGGCCCTTTTCAGGGCTGGTAAGGTAAAAGAGCTTTGAACTTTTTTAATTTAGAATAGGGTAGGGCATTTTTTTATTTTGGGGGTGTTTGTTATTTTATTAGGGGGCTTAGAGTAGGTGTAATTAGTTTAAAATTGTTGTAATATTTTTCTAATGTTTGTAAATATTTTTTTATTTTTTGTAACTTAGTTCTTTTTTATTATTTGTACTTTAGTTAGTTTATTTAATTGTAGTTATTTGTAGGTATTGTATTTAATTAATTAATTTATTGATAGTTTAGTGTTAGGTTTAATTGTAACTTAGGTTAGGATTTATTTTACAGGTAATTTTGTAATTATTTTAACTATTTTAGCTATTAAATAGTTCTTAACTATTTAATAGCTTTTGTACCTGGTTAAAATAATTACAAAGTTGCCTGTAAAATAAATATTAATCCTAAAATAGCTACAATATAATTATAATTTATATTGTAGCTATATTAGGGTTTATTTTACAGGTAAGTATTTAGCTTTAAATAGGAATAATTTATTTAATAAGAGTTAATTTATTTTGTTAGATTTAAATTATATTTAACTTAGGGGGGTGTTAGTGTTAGGGTTAGACTTAGCTTTAGGGATTAATACATTTATTATAGTAGCGGTGTGGTCCGGTCGGCAGATTAGGGGTTAATAATTGTAGGTAGGTGTCAGCGATAGCGGGAGCGGCAGATTAGGGGTTAATAAATATTATGTAGGGGTCGGCGGTATTAGGGGCAGCAGATTAGGGGTACATAGGTATAACGTAGGTGGCGGCGGTGTACGGAGCGGCAGGTTAGGGGTTAAAAATTTTAATAGAGTGGCGGCGATGTGGGGGGGCCTTGGTTTAGGGGTACATAGGTAGTTTATGGGTGTTAGTGTACTTTATAGCACAGTAGTTAAGAGCTTTATAAACCGGCGTTAGCCCAGAAAGCTCTTAACTACTGCCTTTTTTCTGCGGCTGGAGTTTTGTCGTTAGATTTCTAACGCTCACTTCAGCCACAACTCTAAATACCGGCGTTATAAAGATCCCATTGAAAAGATAGGATACCCAAATGGCGTAGGGGGGTCTGCGGTATGGAAAAAACGCGGCTGCAAAGTGAGCGTTAGACCCTTTCCTGACTGACTCTAAATACCAGCGGTAGCCCAAAACCAGCGTTAGGAGCCTCTAACGCTGGTTTTGACAGCTACCGCCAAACTCTAAATCTAGCCGTTAGGGTTTATTTTATAGGTAAGTATTTAGTTTTAAATAGGAATAATTTATTTAATGATAGTAATTTTATTTAGATATATTTAAATTATATTTACGTTAGTGGGTGTTAGGGTTAGGGTTAGATTTAGGTTTTGGGGGTTAATAAATGTAATATAGTGTCGGCGAGGTTGGGGGGTGGCAGATTAGGGGTTAATAAGTGTAGGTAGGTGGCGGCGGTGTAGGGGGGGCAGATTAGGGGTTAATAAATATAATGTAGATGGCGGCGTTGTAGGGGGCGGCAGATTAGGGGTTAAACACTTTATTAGAGTTGTGGTGGGCTCCAGGTGTGGCGGTTTAGGGGTTAATACATTTATTAGAGTTGCATCGGTATAGGGGGGGCAGATTAGGGGTTTATAAGTATAATGCAGGTGACGGCGGGCTCCGGGAGCAGCGGTTTAGGGGTTAAATACTTTATTTTGTTGCAGCGGTATAGGGGTTGGGCAGATTAGGGGTGTTTAGACTCAGGGTACATGTTCGGCTGTTAGGTGTAGACATTTAACATAGGAATCAATGGGATATCGGGCAGCAGCGAACATAAGCTTTCGCTGCTTTCCGACTCCCATTGATTCCTATGGCATCCGCCGCCTCCAGGTCGGCAAATTTAAAACCAGGTACGCTGGGCCGGAAAAGTGCTGAGCGTACCTGGTAGGAATTTGATAACTTCCAAAAGTAGTCAGATTGTGCCGAACTTGGTTCGGAACATCTGTAGTGACCTAAGCATCGATCTGTCCGGCGGATTGTATGTTACGTCACTAAATTCTACTTTTGCCAGTCTGTAGGGTTTGATAACTAAGGCGAATCAGGGAATTCCAGCGTATTTGCTGTTGACAGTTTGATAAATAGAGGCCATGGACTCTATCTTATGGTCTTTAGATGGGCTATATAATCGGACTGTTATTCGTCCATATTGCTAATGTTGTATTTGAATTCACGATAATTGTCATAACTTGTATTTTCAAGCGAACTATATGTAGATGACTTGGAGGGGTGCATGAAACCTATTCCAACCCCATTACTGTGTATACGTATATATCTGGTTGTTAACATATCTTCTTGTGAACCTTATTGGTGTAAATACGTATCTTGTTGTATATATGTTTAACATTACATGCTTGATAACTTTGTATATTCAGTCATATCTTATATTCTCCACAGGTGGTCATATGTTTACCACAAGGGGATTCATCTTTGGTGAGTAAAATCTTTTGTTTTGATTTTTATTAATAGGGTTTATCTTCTTTTTTTTAGCAGCAAAAGAGATTGTAGAATGGGGCAGTATTTATTTAAGTGAAAAAGAGCTCTCGCTCACGTTAGGGCAATGTCCTACAAAAGGATCTTTAAGGGCTGTTGCTATAGTTTAGTTTAGTGTTAGTATAATTTTTTTATCTTGGGGTATTTTTTTTCTGTAATGGTAGTTTTTTTTATTTTCTGTAATAGTTTTTTTCATGTAATGTTAGTTTTTTTTATTTTCAGGTAAGGCTAGTTTTTTGTGGGTAACTTAGGGGATGTAATGTTAGGATGGGTTAGCTGGTCAGGGGTTTAGATGTTAGTTGGTATTTTGCAATGTGGGTTGTGGTAGTTTAGGGGTTAATAGTGTAGAGGGGTATTTTGTGATGGGGGATGTGGTGGCTTAGAGTTAAATAGAATAGTTTAGTGCAACTGTTTCCTCTGGCCAATGTAATTTACTTTCAACTTGTAATATGAGTGGACATTCCTGCTCAATGTCACCCATAGAAAATATGGGGTGAATAAATTACAGCGAGTTTGTGTAAATTCCTTTGCAGTCATTTTAACAGCGTGCCACTTGTAATATGGATTTGAGCGCAAAAAAACACTGCAATCTCGCGATTGCATTTATGCTCCTTGCGATAGTGCTCCACTCACGTTTATGCTCCTTGCACTAGCGAAAGAGCTCCACTCAGAATCTAGCCCTTAAAGTGTGCATATTGTGTTACAGAATATGTATTCTCTTCTTCTTTTGCTTAGTACAACCACTTTAAGAGACTGGTGTCATATTAGAAATATCTAGGGCCCAAAAAGTTTTTTCATAATTCAGATAGAGCATACAATTTTAAACAAATTTAAATTTACTTTGTTTTCTCGTTATTCTTAGTTGAAAAACAGGAAGGATAGTTGAGGAGTGTGCACATATATCTGCAGTATTATATGGCAGCAGTTTTGCAACAATGTTATCCCCTTAACGGCACGAGTCGTACAGGGTACGTTGCACACAACCTGGTCTTTAAAGACCAGCGACGTACCCTGTACGACTTTGGGGATTAAAGTGGCTGGAAGCGATCCTGATCGCTTCCAGCCGCTTTACAGTTATTGCAGTGATGCCTCGATATCGAGGCATCCTGCAATAACATTTTTCCCCCATCCGATGCAGAGAGAGCCACTCTGTGGCCCTCTCTGCATCGGCATCGATGGCCACAATCGTTGGTAGGTGGGAGCCGAAGTGGGAGGCGGCGCGTGCATGGGGAGCGGCGGGCGGGCCTGTGCACGGGGAGGGAGCGGGTGGGAACCGCTATACTACAGAAACAAAGTTGGTTGATAAGTTGGAGACGGGGGGGGGGGGGCAGCAGACAATGTTAATTGCAAAGGATCTGGGAGGGGGTGGTGGTTTGTCTATGGGGGGGAAGCTACACTACAGAAAAAAAATAAAAAAATATTAAAAAAATTGAATTTTTTTCTAAACTGGGTTCAGTCAGACAGCTGCCAGTACCCAAGATGGCTCCCAGTAAGGTAGAGGGGGATGGTTAGAGAGCTGTTTGGGGGGGATCAGGGAGGGATCCTACACAGCAGCATATGTAAATATGCTATACAATTTATTTTTATTTTTTTAAATATACCTTTTATTTTAGTACTGGCAGACTTTCTGCCAGTACTTAAGATGGCGGGGACAATTGTGGGATGGGGGAGGGAAGAGAGCTGTTTGGGAGGGATCCTGGGGTGTGATGTGTCAGGTGGGAGGCTGATCTATATGCTAAAGCTAAAAATTAACCTTGCAAGCTCCTTACAAGCTACCTAATTAACCCCTGCAGGGCATAATACATGTGTGGTGCGCAGCGGCATTTAGCAGTCTTATAATTACCAAAAAGCAACGCCAAAGCCATATATGTCTGCTATTTCTAAACAAAGGGGATCCCAGAGAAGCATTTACAATCATTTATGCCATACTTGCAAAAGTTGTTTGTAAATAATTTCATTGAGAAACCAAAAATTGTGAAATATATCACGTTTTTTTTGTTATTTGATCGCATTTAGCGGTGAAATGGTAGCATGAAATATACCAAGATGGGCCTAGATCAATACTTGGGGTTGTCTACTACACTACACTAAAGCTAAAATTAACCCTAGACGCTCCCTAAATCTTCCCTAATTAGCCCCTTCACTGCTGGGCATAATACACGTGTGATGGCAGTGGCATTTAGCAGCCTTCTAATTACCAAAAAGCAAACCAAAGCCATATAAGTCTGCTATTTCTGAACAAAGGGGATCCCAGAGAAGAATTTACAACCATTTATGCCATAATTGCACAAATTGTTTGTAAATAATTTCTGTGAGAAACCTAAAGTTTGTGAAAAAAATTGTGAAAAAGTGAACATTTTATTTTATTTGATCGCATTTGGCGGTGAAATGGTGGCATGAAATATACCAAAATGGGCCTAGATCAATACTTTGGGATGTCTTCTAAAAAAAAATAATATACATGTCAAGGGATATTCAGGTATTCCTGACAGATATCAGGGTTCCAATGTAACTAGCGCTCATTTTGAAAAAAAAGTGGTTTTGAAATTGCAAAGTGTTACTTGTATTTATTGCCCTATAACTTGCAAAAAAAGCAAAGAACATGTTAACATTGGGTATTTCTAAACTCAGGACAAAATTTAGAAATTATTTAGCATGTTTGTTTTTTGGTGGTTGTAGATGTGTAACAGATTTTGGGGGTCAAATTTAGAAAAAGTGTGTTTTTTTCAATTTTTTCCTCATATTTTATAATATTTTTAACAGTAAATTATAAGATATGATGAAAATAATGATATCTTTAGAAAGTCCATTTAGTGGCGAGAAAAACGGTATATAATATATGGGGGTACAGTAAATGAGTAAGAGGAAAATTACAGCTAAACATAAACACCACAGTAATGTAAAAATAGCCTTGGTCCTTAAGGGAAAGAAATTGAAAAATGGCCTTGGTCCTTAAGGGGTTAAAGATTAGCAAGAGCACTATTTCCTGTCATGTATTGCTTCAGACATGTGCACGCTAGCTATCTAGATGTCTCTTCAACAAAGAATAACAAGAGAATAAAGCAAGTTTGATAATAGATGTAAAGTGGAAAATTTTTAAAATTTTTATTCTCTTTCTGAATCATGAAAGAAAAATGTTGGGTTTCATGTCTGTATTATGTTGCATGCTTAAACAGTGGTATTGACAATCTAAGATCTATGTCACCAAATAAAATTTCTTTAATTGATTGTCTGTTATCATGTTTGGTTGCAGAAACATCAAAACCAATGTAACATCACAGTTGATAAATAATATAGAACCTGGCACCATTAAAAAAAATAAAAATAGAAAGAATCTTAAGCATAAAATAACTGTAAGGTGCCAGCAATTCTTCACTGCCATGAATAACTAGACTTTCCAGAAATAGTTGACAGGGATTATGACTTGGCAGAACAAACCTTTTATCAGACTAACAGAATAATAAAACACATTGCTGTTCAGTTATTACCATTTAGCAAACATCATCCTGAGAATTTTATAACCTTTGACATTCTGAGTTAAATGCCGTATAGAGATGGGTTCTACGGAACTTTTATATATGGTATATAACATTTAACTAAGAATTTTCAGGTAAAAAGATTTATATTTATAGAGGAAAATTCAAATGTGTTAATTTAAAGAATGTTTTACTGTTGTTTTAGTTTACAAAAAAAACAAGACTTTAATTTAAAGGGATATTAAATAATTTGAGATGGCAATATAAAATGATAATTTGTATATATAACAAACTCTACAATATACTTTAATTATTTGTTTTATTCCCTTTTCCTGTAATTCCATTTCTAACAGGAACTGAAAAGCTCACAATTTCAGAATGGAAGTGCAGAACACTGTTATAGTCCACACAGCTATTGGTTGCACACTCTAGTGACCTATTTATAACTGTCCCTAATTGGCCACCGCAGAAAAAGTAACCTAAGTTACAACATGGCAGCTCCCATTGTTTTATAGACACTAAGGGTGCGATCCGATATAGATCGCAGTTTGCGGCGCAAGCGAGGGAACCCACGTCGCCCGCAGTTTCAGCTCGCAACTCGAGCCATCCAATATGCGGCGCAGTCACTTGCTAAAGTGGCGCAAGTCTCACAAACCAGCGATGTCCAGAAATCTGCGTAAGTATAGATTTTTGGAGTCGCCAGTGACTTGCGCCACGTTAGAAACTGCCGGCGCCTATAAAACCTGACTAAAGTCTAAATCACCCGCACTGTCTAACACGCCTCCTAAACATAGCCCGACACGTCTAACACGCCTCCCTAACATAGCCCGACACGTCTAACCCTCTATCCGCTATCCCCCCTCACTATCCTAACAATAAAAAAGCTATTAACCCCTAAACCGCCGCTCCCGTACCCCGCCGCAACCTAATAAAGTTATTAACCCCTAAACCGTCGCTCCCGTACCCCGCCGCAACCTAATAAAGTTATTAACCCCTAAACCGTCGCTCCCGTACCCCGCCGCCAGCTATATTATATCTATAACCCCCTAAAGTGAGCCCCTAACACCGCCGCCATCTATATTAAAATTATTAACCCCTAATGTAAGCCCCTAACACCGCCGCCATCTCTATTAAAATGATTAACCCCTAATTTAATCTACCTACCCCGCCACCAGCTATATTATCTATATTAACCCTAAGTATATTATAGTTAATATAGGTATTACATTATATATATTAACTATATTAACCCTAATTATATTAGGGTTAATATAGTTAATATAGTTACTATAGTATTTATATTAACTATATTAACTCTATCTAACCCTAACACCCCTAACTAAATTTATATTAAATTAATCTAATTCATTTATAAACTAAAATATTCCTATTTAAATCTAAATACTTACCTATAAAATAAACCCTAAGATAGCTACAATATAATTAATAATTACATTGTAGCTATGTTAGGGTTAATATTTATTTTACAGGTAAATTGTTAATTATTTTAACTAGGTATAATAGCTATTAAATAGTTATTAACTATTTAATATCTACCTAGTTAAAATAATTACCCAATTACCTGTAAAATAAATCCTAACCAAAGTTACAAATACACCTACACTATCAATAAATTAAATAAACTACAAACATCTATCTAAAAATACAATTAAATTAACTAAACTAAATTACAAAAAAAAACAAACACTAAATTACAAAAAATAAAAAAAAGATTACAAGATTTTTAAGCTAATTACACATATTCTAAGCCCCCTAATAAAATAATAAACCCCCAAAATAAAAAAAATTCCCTGCCCTATTCTAAATTAAAAAAAGTTCAAAGCTCTTTACCTTACCAGCCCTTAAAAGGGCCTTTTGTGGGGCATGCCCCAAAGAATTCAGCTCTTTTGCATACAAATACAATACCCCCCCCCATTACAACCCACCACCCACATACCCCTATTCTAAAACAACCCAAACCCCCCTTAAAAAAGCCTAACACTACCCCCCTGAAGATCTCCCTACCTTGTCTTCACCACACCGGGCCGAACTCCTGATCCGATCCGGGCGATGTCTTGCTCCAAGCGGCAAAAAAGAATTCGTCCTCCGGCGATGTCTTCCTCCAAGCGGCAAAGAAGAATTCTTCCTCCGGCGATGTCTTCCTCCAAGCGGCAAAGAAGAATTCTTCCTCCGGCGACGTCTTCCTCCAAGCGGCAGCAAAGTCTTCATTCTTCCTGCGGCATCTTCAATCTTCTTTTTTCGCTCCGCCGCCGCGGAGCATCCATCCCGGCCGACGACTGAACGACGAATGAGGTACCTTTAAATGACTTCATCCAAGATGGCATCCGCCGAATTCCGATTGGCTGATAGGATTCTATCAGCCAATCGGAATTAAGTTAGAAAAATCTGATTGGCTGATTGAATCAGCCAATCAGATTCAAGTTCAATCCGATTGGCTGATCCAATCAGCCAATCAGATTGAGCTCGCATTCTATTGGCTGTTCCGATCAGCCAATAGAATGCAAGCTCAATCTGATTGGCTGATTGGATCAGCCAATCGGATTGAACTTGAATCTGATTGGCTGATTCAATCAGCCAATCAGATTTTTCTAACTTAATTCCGATTGGCTGATAGAATCCTATCAGCCAATCGGAATTCAGCGGACGCCATCTTGGATGATGTAATTTAAAGGTACCTCATTCGTCGTTCAGTCGTCGGCCGGGATGGATGCTCCGCGGCAGCGGAGCGAAGAAAGAAGATTGAAGATGCCGCCGGAAGAATGAAGACTTTGCTGCCGCTTGGAGGAAGACGTCGCCGGAGGAAGAATTCTTCTTTGCCGCTTGGAGGAAGACATCGCCGGAGGAAGAATTCTTCTTTGCCGCTTGGAGGAAGACATCGCCGGAGGAAGAATTCTTCTTTGCCGCTTGGAGCAAGACATCGCCCGGATCGGATCAGGAGTTCGGCCCGGTGTGGTGAAGACAAGGTAGGGAGATCTTCAGGGGGGTAGTGTTAGGCTTTTTTAAGGGGGGTTTGGGTGGTTTTAGAATAGGGGTATGTGGGTGGTGGGTTTGTAATGGGGGGGTATTGTATTTGTATGCAAAAGAGCTGAATTCTTTGGGGCATGCCCCACAAAAGGCCCTTTTAAGGGCTGGTAAGGTAAAGAGCTTTGAACTTTTTTTAATTTAGAATAGGGTAGGGAATTTTTTTTATTTTGGGGGGCTTTATTATTTTATTAGGGGGCTTAGAATAGGTGTAATTAGCTTAAACATCTTGTAATCTTTTTTTTATTTTTTGTAATTTAGTGTTTGTTTTTTTTGTAATTTAGTTTAGTTAATTTAATTGTATTTTTAGATAGATGTTTGTAGTTTATTTAATTTATTGATAGTGTAGGTGTATTTGTAACTTAGGTTAGGATTTATTTTACAGGTGATTGGGTAAATATTTTAACTAGGTAGATATTAAATAGTTAATAACTATTTAATAGCTATTATACCTAGTTAAAATAATTAACAATTTACCTGTAAAATAAATATTAACCCTAACATAGCTACAATGTAATTATTAATTATATTGTAGCTATTTTAGGGTTTATTTTATAGGTAAGTATTTAGATTTAAATAGGAATATTTTAGTTTATAAATGAATTAGATTAATTTAATATAAATTTAGTTAGGGGTGTTAGGGTTAGATAGAGTTAATATAGTTAATATAAATACTATAGTAACTATATTAACTATATTAACCCTAATATAATTAGGGTTAATATAGTTAATATATATAATGTAATACCTATATTAACTATAATATACTTAGGGTTAATATAGATAATATAGCTGGCGGCGGGGTAGGTAGATTAAATAAGGGGTTAATCATTTTAATAGAGATGGCGGCGGTGTAAGGGGCTTACATTAGGGGTTAATAATATTAATATAGCTGGCGGCGGTATAGGGGGATTAGAATAGGGGTTAATAATTTTTATATAGGTGGCGGCGGTGTAAGGGGTCAGATTATTGGATAGATAAGGTAGATGACAGCGGTGTAAGGGGTTCTAATTAGGGGATAGATAAGGTAGATGGCGGCGGTTTTAGGGGCTCACAGTAGGGGGTTAGTTTATGTAGATGGCGGCGGGGTCCGGGAGCGGCGGTTTAGGGGTTAATAACTTTATTAGGGATTTCAGGGGGGGGATCGCGGTTGACAGGTAGATAGACATTGCGCATGCGTTAGGTGTTAGGTTTATTTTAGCAGCCAGTTTAGGGAATTACGGGGCTCCAATAGTCAGCGTAAGGCTTCTTACGGCTGCTTTTTGTGGCGAGGTGAAAATGGAGTAAGTTTTCTCCATTTTCGCCACGTAAGTCCTTACGCTGCATATTGGATACCAAACTGCGCTGGTTTGGTATACCTGCTTATAGCCCAAAAAACTACGGGCGACGGCAGAAATATACGCGCGTAACTTCTAGGTTACGCCGTATATGTGATACCAAACCAGCGTAAATATTGGCGTCGCCGGCTTTTGCGGGCGACGATTTTTATCGGATCGACCCCTAAAAGTTTACACTTATTTTGTCAATATTTAAAAGCTCATAAAACTAAAAAATAAATATATATGTTAATCGCAGACTAATATTTTCTTTGAATGCATCATTCTATCTAGCATCTGTTTACTGTTTAATGTCCCTTTAATGTTGGTTAGGTCATGATATTAAACTGCATTTTCCACTTCACAAGAAGATATGATTTTAGCTAAATTGTCCCTTTTAGGGATTCTCTGGCTTATGTGTCTTTAATCTTAGAGTAATTTATTTATTTATTTTGTTAAGTTCCAAACCAGGTGTCAATCATCTTTTGAACATTTGTTTGTGGTTTGATAATATCTTCATCCAGGCAGCGCGGAGTGGTGCAGCGAAGACATCCAGCACGGAGTGTCCTCATATGGTCCCCGCCGTAAAACTGAAGCTTCAATGCAAGGTAGCCATTTCAAAATAACGTACCTTGCATTCCTATTGGCTTATTTGATTCTTCAAATGCAAATCAGCCAATAGGATGAGAGCTTCTAAAATCCTATTGGCTGTTCAAAGAGGATGCTCCATGCTGGATGTCTTCACCACTCCGCTCCGCGCTATCGAGATGAAGTTAGAAGATGCCCCCACATTAGATGAAGATGTCACTGCCTGGATGAAGACTTCTCGCCGCCTAGATGTCCGGACTTCAGCAACCGTGAGTAGATATTCTGGGGTTAAAAAATGAGCAAACTAAAAAGTTTGAAGTAGATGCGCCTCTGATTGATAGGAGTTCCAATCCCAAAAGAATATATAGAGGCCCATTTATCAAGACTGCTGCTCCATAACCTATCTGCCTGCTCTGAGCAGGTGGACAGAGATTGCCACAATTCCACCCGATCGTGGTGCAATGCTGAATATAGAGAGCGTATTGTTCTCCACATTCAACAAGGTCTCACGGACCTGATCGACACTGTTGGATCAGGTCTGACAAACCTTTAATAAATAGGCCTCAATATATGTACAGTCTGGAAGTATTAGCAATGCGATCCGTCCAGGAGGGAATCGTCTGGCTGCCTGGTTTTCTGAAAAATGTGGCGCCCACACCACAGATAAAATCTAGAAGGTAAAAAGGAAAAGGCGCCCCAAATGGTGTAGTACTTTGAAATAAACTTAATTTCCAAACAGTAATCAAAAATTACTCACAAGTCTCCTAGCACTAACAAAGTGCTATATGCGCAGTCTGGACCGTATGAAAGCTCACTCCTCGATATCTGTTGCAGATAGTTACCAAATATCACCAATAGCTTGACCTCTTAAGGTTAGGAATATGATTAAAAAAGTGTATACAAATTGATCTCACAGTGGTCAAAGTAAGAGGTGTCGAACGAGATGCATCCCAAGAACCTTAAACCTATATATCAAGATTGATGGAACAAGAGATAATCACAAAACCTCAAATACCAATAAACCACAAGTAGAAGATATACATGCCCATAGATTCCTGCAATTATCGGTCTTCCCAGTGGATCTATTAGGGACTTGTGAATCTTAGGGAGGTGGTAATAATGTGCTGTATTAGGTTTATGTGGTAATAAAAAATCTCGTTCCTTCTTTGTGATAATTCCTTCCTAAAGAGCCCCATCAATTAGGTGAATTATTTTTTTTATATAACCCATAGTAGGATTGAAGGTTAATTTCTTATAGTAATTCTTAACCCTCAGATAAATGCAGGAATAGGAAACCTCACATGTTATTTATTGCAATATATCAACCAATGTTTGAAGAAAAAGGTGATTATTTTACAATCTTATATAAGCGACACCATAGATCTCATAGAGAAATTAATCTTAGTGGATAAAGGCAAGAGGGAACTGCTATGGATAACATGTGATGTGTCTTCTTTGTATTCTAACATTGAACACATCTTAGGTAACACTGCTGTTAGATATTATTTAGACCAGGACCCTTACCTTCCTGATTGATTCCATTGCTTTTGTTTTACAGCACAATTATTTTGTTTACCAGGAGGAATATTTTTTACAAATTAAAGGGACGACCATGGGCACCAGTTTTGCCCCAAGATTTGCAAACCTTTTTATGGGTTTCTTTGAGGAAAAATATATTTTTCCCTCTGAATTTGGGGCGTTTTATTGATGACTTGATTTTTATTTGGGAAGGAGACATTATGAGAGCCAACAGATTTATTGAACATCTCAATAGTAATAGTGTAGGTATTGAGTTCACCTCTAGGATCAATTGCGAGAGTATCAAGTTTTTAGATCTTACATTATATTGGGATACTGAAGGTAAAGTAGCTACTAAGACGTTTTTTAAAGATGTTGATACTAATAGCTATTTATACTACAAAAGCAACCATCACCTACCATGGAAATGAAATATTCAATATAATCAATTCTGTAGAATAAGGAGAAACTTCTCGGATATTAAGGAATTTTAGAAGCAGCCTCTGATTCTTAGAGATTGGTTTATTGAAAGGGGTTATCCAGAAGATTTGATATCTCAAACCTATAAGAAGGCAAAAATTAAAGATAGGGGTAATTTTTTTAAAACTAAATGTCAGCTAAACAAAAAAACTATTAATGAATTAAACATGAGTATAACTAAGGGAAATAAAAGAATAGAGAAGAGTAATGATTTACGTTTTATCACTGGGTATAATAGTAATCATCATGTAATTTAAGGCATCTTAAAATAATACTGGTTCATTCTACAAGGTGATTCCACTCTAAAGGTAATGGTCCATTGTGTACTTTTAGAAGAGCACCTACACTTAAAAATAAACTAACTCCAAGTAAAATTTTAACAAAAAAAGGGGAATGTTAGGCAGAAAAAAAAGTTTCAAAATAATCCAAACAAGGAAATTATAGAGGCCAATACCAATTTTAAATTTTAAATATGTGATTCAATTTTTGTAATATATCTACTGCAATGCATTTGTGGCCTTCAGTATGTTGGAAGGTCGTGTAGACCCATCAAAAAAAGATGGGACGAACACAGTAGGAATATTAAATATAAAATTATCAAACTCAGTATACCCAGACATATAGCTAGTGAACATTCTGAATGTACGGATGTGATTAGAATGATCCCATAGAACAAATTCCAGATATTTGGGGAGTTAATAGATTCACAAATTGAGGCAACAAGAGACCTTTTGGATATGGAAATTGAGACACTCCATTTGGTCTGAATAAAAATATTGATATGGCAGCTTTTGAGCACTAAATCATTTACACGGTAGAGTTGAGCACTCACTATAAAAACAATTGGCACATTTTATTTTAGATTAGTATGTTTAATGAGATCTATGTATTTAGATTAATTATTATATAACTTATAAGGGTTTTTTTCCTATATTATGGAACAACCTCTTTTTTATGTAGAATCCACTATATAATTATTATATATTTTTGATATTCACATGATGCACTTTGTATGTAGAGTCACGTAACAGTTGGATATTTTATTTTGTCTGTTCTTATGAGGTATTTGAGGTCTTGCCGGTAGAATGCAGACAATGATACACAGATATATCTATACCTTACATTTTATTTTATATATATTTTTTGGGTTTATTGTTTATATAACTTGTTCCCATTTTTTTAAATGTAAGATTTGATTTTTATTATCAGTCTCGTTTATTGGAGTATAATTTATTTAGAATTATATCTACCTGCCTCTTTATTGTGAGAATCGTATACACGCATGCATATTCCGCAATAGGAAGCTGGTAATTTCCTTGCTATCACTAGTATTGATATGTTCATCAATTGTAAATGTATATATGTTTTTTCTTGTTGATTTGGCTAGTATAAACATTGTTGCTCCTTAATCGGGTGCGTTATGCTTGAGCCAATTTTTTTATGCCTCTGACCTGTTCGAGTAAAGACCATTATAAGGTCTCTATGGGCCTATTATCTGACAAGTGCATATGCATTTAAGATTTGAGGGCGCCAATGATCTTTAAAAGCTCGTCATGTTACATTGTACATTTATTCACCTGAGGAAACAGTGTATCACTGAGAAACGCGTTGTGATTTTATCCTACGTATGTTGTTGCAATACAGTGCGTTTACAATAATATCTCCTACTTGTGGTTTATTGGTATTTGAGGTTTTGAGTTGCAATTATACCTTGTTACATTAATCTTCCATCAATCTGTTCCATCAATCTGTGCCCTCTCCTGGAACCACTCTTATCTCTCTAATAGGTCCTTTTCTGTCTCATTTGCTGGCGACTCATCCTCTCCATTGCCTCTGTCTGTTGGAGTACCTCAAAGCTCTGTTCTAGGCCCTCTACTCTTAGTAGCTATGGCTTCAAATATCACCTCTATGCTGATGATACTCAGATCTACCTATCCACCCCTGCACTCTCTCCTTCTGTCCTTTCTCACATCAGTGACTGCTTATCTGGCATTTCTTCCTGGATGGCCTCTCACCACCTAAAAATCAACATGTCCAAGACTGAGCTTCTTCTAATCCCCCCAACTAATTCTACTCCAGTTTCTAACTTTACTATCACTGTCGGTGACACCACTATCTCCCCATCACCCCAAGTCCGCTGCCTAGGAGTTACACTCGACTCCAATATGTCCTTCATACCTCACATCCAATCGCTCTCTTCATCCTGTCGCAACCACCTAAGCAATATCTCCAAAATTCGTCCTTTTCTAAGTGCTGAAACTACTAAACAGCTAATCCATTCCCTAGTAATTTCCCGGCTTGACTACTGTAACAATCTACTAACTGGCCTTCCTCTCTCCTGCCTCTCCCCCCTTCAATCCATCCTAAATGCCTCTGCTAGGCTAATCCACCTCTCCCAACGCTCTGTATCCACTGCACCCCGCTTTGAGTCTCTTCACTGGCTCCCCATTCACAGCAGAATTAAATTCAAAATTCTCACTCTGACCTACAAAGCCCTTACCAATGCAGCCCCCCATACCTGTCCTCAATCATCAACAAATATACTCCAGCCCATCCCCTAAGATCCAACAATGATCTACTCCTTGCCTTCTACCATCACCTCCTCTCATGTTAGACTACAGGACTTCTCTCGTGCGGCACCAACCCTCTGGAACGCACTTCCTTGAGCTGTGAGACTTTCCCCCAACCTTTCCTCCATTAAACGTTCCCTAAAGACATTCTTGTTCAGGGAAGCCTATCACCAAATCAGTAACAAATGAATTCCACTTGCCTAATAGTTGCCCTCATCTAACTTCACACTAACATCATTCCCACCTTTGCAGTCCCCACCTCCTGTTTCTCACCCTCCTACCCATTTAGATTGTAAGTTCCCACGGGAACAGGGCTCCCAATTCCCCCTCTATTTGTTTGTTAAATTTACTCTGGTGTCTCATATTGTACTGTCCTTTTATATTTGTTACCTATGAACAGTGCTGCGGAATCTGTTGGGGCTTTATAAATAAAGAATAATAATAATAATATAGGTTTAAGGTTCTTGGGATGCATCTCGTTCGACACCTCTTACTTTGACCACTGTGAGATCAATTTGTATGCACTTTTTAATCATACTCCTAATCTTAAGAGGTCAAGCTATTGGTGATATTTGGTAACTATCTGCAACAGATATCGAGGAGTGAGCTTCCTGGACTGCTTTCATAAAGTCCAGACTGTGCATATAGCACTTTGTTAGTGCTAGGTGACTTGTGTATAATTTTTGATTACTATTTGGAAATTAAGTTTATTTTGAAGTACTACACCATTTGAGGTGCCTTTTCCTTTTTACCTTATAGATATTCTGGGGTTAGTGTTGGGTATTTTTTTATTTTTTGTGGTGGTTTTTTTTCAGATTAGGGGTTGGGCTTTTGAAAAAGAACTTTGGGGGGTAGTTATCAAGCCGTCAACCTCAAATATGCTGGAATTCCGCAGCGTATTTGTGGCGAGGCTGATTCGCCTAAGTTATCAAGCCCTAGATACCGGCAAAAGTAGAATTTTGTGACGTAAGCTTCGATCCGCCGGACTCAGTCCGACGGATCGATCAGCCAATCAGATTGAGCTCGCATTCTATTGGCTGATCGGAACAGCCAATAGAATGCAAGCTCAATCTGATTGGCTGATTGGATCAGCCAATCGGATTGAACTTGAATCTGATTGGCTGATTCCATCAGGCAATCAGAATTTTCCTACCTTAATTCCGATTGGCTGATAGAATCCTATCAGCCAATCGGAATTCGACGGACGCCATCTTGGATGACGTCATTTAAAGGAACCGTCATTCGGCGAGTAGGCGTCGGTAGAAGAGGATGTTCCGCGTCGGCTGGAAGATGATGGCTCCGGAAGAAAGAAGATTGAAGATGCTGCTTCATAGAAGACTTCATCCCGATGATGGACTTCTTCAGCGCCCGCTTGGATCAAGACTTCAGCCCGATGATGGATTTCTTCAGCCGCCGCTTGGATCCAGACTTCAGCCCGAGGATGGACGTCACTCTTCAGCCCCCCGCTTGGGCTTGGATCAAGACTTCGGACCCTCTTCTGGACCGATCGGTGAACCCGGTGAGGTGAAGACAAGGTAGGAAGATCTTCAGGGGCTTAGTGTTAGGTTTATTTAAGGGGGGTTTGGGTTAGATTAGGGGTATGTGGGTGGTGGGTTGTAATGTTGGGGGGGGGTATTGTATGTTTTTTTTTTACAGGCAAAAGAGCTGAATTCTTTGGGGCATGCCCCACAAAGGGCCCTTTTAAGGGCTGGTAAGGTAAAAGAGCTTTGAACTTTTGTAATTTAGAATAGGGTAGGGCATTTTTTTATTTTGGGGGTCTTTGTTATTTTATTAGGGGGCTTAGAGTAGGTGTAATTAGTTTAAAATTGTTGTAATATTTTTCTAATGTTTTTAAATATTTTTTTATTTTTTGTAACTTAGTTCTTTTTTATTTTTTGTACTTTAGTTAGTTTATTTAATTGTATTTATTTGTAGGAATTGTATTTAATTTATTTATTGATAGTGTAGTGTTAGGTTTAATTGTAGATAATTGTAGGTATTGTATTTAATTAATTTATTGATAGTGTAGTGTTAGGTTTAATTGTAACTTAGGTTAGGATTTATTTTACAGGTAATTTTGTAATTATTTTAACTAGGTAACTATTAAATAGTTATTAACTATTTAATAGCTATTGTACCTGGTTAAAATAATGACAAAGTTGCCTGTAAAATAAATATTAATCCGAAAATAGCTACAATATAATTATAATTTATATTGTAGCTATATTAGGGTTTATTTTACAGGTAAGTATTTAGCTTTAAATAGGAATAATTTATTTAATAAGAGTTAATTTATTTCGTTAGATTTAAATTATATTTAATTTAGGGGGGTGTTAGGGTTAAAGTTAGACTTAGCTTTAGGGGTTAATACATTTATTAGAGTAGCGGTGAGCTCCTGTCGGAAGATTAGGGGTTAATACTTGAAGTTAGGTGTCGGCAATGTTAGGGAGGGCAGATTAGGGGTTAATACTATTTATTATAGGGTTATTGAGGCGGGAGTGAGGCGGATTAGGGGTTAATACATTTATTATAGTAGCGCTCAGGTCCGGTCGGCAGATTAGGGGTTAATAAGTGTAGTTAGGTGGAGGCGACGTTAGGGCAGCAGATTAGGGGTACATAGGGATAATGTAGGTGGCGGGGGTGTACGGAGCGGCAGATTAGGGGTTAAAAATAATATGCAGGGGTCAGCGATAGCGGGGGCGGCAGATTAGGGGTTAATAAGTGTAAGGTTAGGGGTGTTTAGACTCGGGGTACATGTTAGAGTGTTAGTTGCAGACGTAGGAAGTGTTTCCCCATAGGAAACAATGGGGCTGCGTTAGGAGCTGAACGCGGCTTTTTTGCAGGTGTTAGGTTTTTTTCAGCTCAAACAGCCCCATTGTTTTCTATGGGGGAATCGTGCACGAGCACGTTTTTTAAGCTGGCCGTGTCCATAAGCACCGCTGGTATCGAGAGTTGAAGTTGCGGTAAATATGCTATACACTCCTTTTTTGGAGCCTAACGCAGCCATTCTGTGAACTCTAAATACCAGCGGTATTTAAAAGGTGCGGCCAGAAAAAAGCATGCGTAGCTAACGCACCCCTTTGGCCGCAAAACTCTAAATCTAGATGTAAGATAGCTACAATGTAATTTATAATTACATTGTAGCTATTTTAGGATTTATATTTATTTTACAGGTAACTTTGCATTTATTTTAGCTATTTAGAATAGTTATTAAATAGTTATTAACTATTTAATAACTACCTAGCTAAAATAAATACAAAATTACCTGTAAAATAAATCCTAACCTAAGTAACAATTAAACCTAACACTACACTATCATTAAATTAATTAAATAAATTAACTAAAAATAACTACAATTAAATACAATTACATAAACTAACTAAAGTACAAAAAATAAAAAAAGCTAAGTTACAAAAAATAAAAAAAATAAGTTACAAACATTTAAAAAATATTACAACAATTTTAAGCTACTTACACCTAATCTAAGCCCCTTAATAAAATAACAAAGCCCCCCAATATAAAAAAATGCCCTACCCTATTCTAAATTAAAAAAGTTCAAAGTTCTTTTACTTTACCAGCCCTTAAAAGGGCCTTTTGCGGGGCATGCCCCAAAGAAAACTGCTCTTTTGCCTGTAAAAGAAAAATACAACCCCCCCAACATTAAAACCCACCACCCACATATCCCTAATCTAACCCAAACCCCCCTTAAATAAACCTAACACTACCCCCCTGAAGATCATCCTACCTTGAGTTGTCTTCAGCCAGCCGACCATCGATGGAACCAAAGAGGAAATCCGGAGCGGCAGAAGTGATCCTCCAAGGGGCGCTGAAGAAGTCTTCCATCCGATGAAGTCATCATCCAGGCGGCACTGAAGAAGTCTTCCATCCGGGCGATGTCATCTTCCAAGCGTCGCTGAAGAAGTCTTCCATCCGGGCGATGTCATCTTCCAAGCGGGGTCTTCAATCTTCTTCTTCAGGATCCATCTTCATTCCGACGACGCGGAACATCCTTCTTCCCCGACGGACTAACGACAAATGAAGGCTCCTTTAAGGGATGTCATCCAAGATTGTGTCCCTTCAATTCCGATTGGCTGATAGGATTCTATCAGCCAATCGGAATTAAGGTAGGAAAAATCTGATTGGCTGATTGAATCAGCCAATCTGATTGAATCAGCCAATCTGATTGAAGTTCAATCCGATTGGCTGATCCAATCAGCCAATCAGATTGAGCTTGCATTGTATTGGCTGTTCCGATCAGCCAATAGAATGCGAGCTCAATCTGATTGGCTGATTCAATCAGCCAATCAGATTTTTCCTACCTTAATTCCTAGTTAATAATAGAAATATTATTTAGATTTATTTAATTAATATTTAAGCTAGGGGGGTGTTAGGGTTAGTGTTAGACTTAGGTTTAGGGGTTAATAATTTTATTACAGTGGCGGAAGTGTAGGGGGGGCAGGATAGGGGTTAATAAGTTTAATATAGGTTGCGGCGGGGTCCGGGAGTGGCAGTTTAGGGGTTAAACTATTTATTTAGTTGCGGCGAGGTCCGGGATCGGCAGGATAGGGGTTAATAACTTTATTATAGAGGGCGGCGGTATAGGGGGGCAGGATAGGAGTTACTAGGTATAATGTAGGTGGCGGCGGTGTCTGGAAGCGGCGGTTTAGGGGTTAATACATTTATTATAGTTGCGGCGGGGTCTAGGAGCGGCGGTTTAGGGGTTAATAACTTTATTGAGTTGCGGGGGGCTCCGGGGGCGCCGGTATAGGGGGTAGAACAGTGTAGTTAGTGTGGGTGCTTAGTGACAGGCTAGCAATAAAGCTGTAAAAAAGCCGAAGAGCAGCGAGATCGGATGAGTGATAACTCTCACAGTCTGCTGCTCATTGCCCCGTACTTGGTGCGTGGCTTTTTGACAGCTTTTTTGATAACTTAGGTGAAATTTTGCAGGTACGCAGCGACAATGTGAGGCGAGCTTAGGCGGGCGTATTGGGCCAGTGAAGGCAGGTAAAGTAGACGCGTTGATAACTACCCCTCATTATGTCCTTTTAAGGACAATGAAATAGAGCTGAATGCCCTTTTAAGGGCAATGCCCATAAAAATGCCCCTTTAGTGGCAATGGGTAGCTTAGGTTTTTTTTAGAGTTAGGTTTTTTTAATTTGGGGGTTGGTTGAGTGGTGGGTTTTACGGTTGGGGGGACTTTGTATTTTTTTTACAGGTAAAAGAGCTGTTTAACTTAGGGCAATGCCCTACAAAAGGCCCTTTTAAGGACTATTGGTAGTTTATTGTAGGCTAGGGGTGTTTTTATTTTGCGGGTGTTATTTTATTTTTATAGGGTTATTAGATTAGGTGTAATTCTTTTTATTTTTGATAATTTCGTTTATTACTTTTTGTAAGCTTAGTGTTTTGTTTTATTTTTTCATAATTTAGTGTTTATTATTTTTTGTAATTTTTGATTTTTCTCATAGTGTTAGGTTTTTTTTAAATTTGTAATTTAGATTTTTTTAATTGGTAGTATTTTTTATTTTATTAGAATAGTAAGGTTACGTTAATTTATAGTTTAATATATAGTTTTTTATTTCAGAGGTTTTTATTTATTTAAATATAGTTATATTGTAATTTTAATTTAAAGTTAGGGGGTTAATAGTTTAATTTAGTGTTTTGCATTATGGGGGGCTGGCAGTTTAGGGGTTAATAGGTTTATTTAGTGTCAGAGATGTGGGAGGCAAGAGGTTTAGGGGTTAATAGGTTTATTATAGTGTTGGCGATGTCGGGGAGTGGCAGAATAAGGGTTAATAACTTTATTATAAGGTGGTGATGTCGGGGAGCAGCGGAATAACTTTTATTAGTGTCAGCGTTGTCGGGAGTGGCAGATTAGGGGTTAATAATTTATTTAGGTGTCGGCGATGTCGGGGGCAACAGATTAGGCGTGTTTAGACTTGGGGTTTATGTTAGGGTGTTGGTGTGGTTTAAACATAACATTTTTTCCCCCATAGACATCAATGGGGTTGCGTTAGAGATTTTTCATTCCGCAATCGCAAGTGTTAGTTTTTTTTCTAACACTCTCTCCCCATTGATGTTTATGAGGGAAAATGTGCATGAGCACATAAAAGCAGCCCTTGGATTTTGTGCGGTATAAAGCTTAACACCACCATATCGCACTTTTCAGTAACTCGTAATGGCAGCGCTATGGAGGGTGAAATAACGCAACTTTTTGGCGTTAGTTTAGCACCCTGTTTAGCGCAAAACTCGTAATCTAGGTGTATGTAATTCTACTGCATTGAGTGGTCCTTTAAATATGTGAGAGATACTATATGCAAAAAAAGATTGGATAGTGATAAGAGCAACTTATGTAAAATCTTATTAAACCATTGTGATTTCAAGTTTTAAACCTGGTTGTACATTAACAAACAAACACAGGCTCAAATACTATTAAACACAACAATGAATCAATGTTATATTTTATTCCTATTTTAGTGGCTTGAAAACCTGGTATATGGTGTGATCGGTAGGGAATCTGCAACTTTAAAAGGCTGTGGATTCCGTCATGAACTGGCTTTTTAATTATATGATGGAATTTACAGGACAGGAAAACTGCAAGAAAACAAGATGAAACAGAATTAATAAAAGAAACTGTCATGTATGTCCATGGGGAAGTTAGCATTCTGGCTGAAGAAGACACCGATGATACGTCAACACTTCGAGCTACTGGTTAGAATAAAATATATTAAGTATAAATAATCCATGATTGTGACAATCATAATCATTTTAGACAAATGTACAATATAATTCTCAAATCCATATAATTTGTTAAGAATTTGGTATAGTTTATTTCCAAAGACTAACATTACAGTTTGGCCCTTGATGTGCTATGTTTTGTTACAGGGTTCCTAATTGGTCTAAGGAGGTGAAAGCATCCCTAATCTCAAAGGGGCATTTGTTGGTACATGGGCTAAAGAAAAGCTTGAAACAAGGTGCGAATAATGATTGTGTATTATTTTAAGCTTGCAAATGATGTTATGTGTGTAAAAATCTATAACGGATGCTCCTAAAAAAACTGATCACATTTATTTAAATGTAATCAAATAAAGTATACACAAAGATAAAAAAAAATAGATTTATATAGACAAGCTGTGTAGCAGAAGCTACCAACCAATATTCTTCATGTATGTTCCTCTTAATGCACTAATGGTAAAGTAAAACATAATTTATTCTTACTTGATACAATATTTTCCTCTCTTTCTTGGTGGTGAGAGTCCCTGAAAATGCTTATTTGTGGTATTGTATCCCCTGTCCACCAGGAGGAGACAAAGACGCCCTTCACCAGAGCTTTAAGTATCCCTCCTACTTCCCTTTCCCTCCCAGTAGTAAATATAGCCAAGAATAGAAGGAAGAAGTAAGAAAGATAGCAGGGTAAAGAGCTGCAAACTAGAACTGCCAGCAACTAGGAAAAAATGGCAGGTTTATGGACTCTCACCACCAAGAAAGAAAGGAATTTATAAGGTAAGAATTAATATTGTTTTCTTTTTAAGTGATGATAGTCCAAGAAAATCCTTACTTTTTGGAAATAAAACCCAAGCTGTGGAGTCCACAAAGGAAAACGGGTGAGAAAATAAGGAAGACAGGCATATATTTATCAGGAACAATGCCTGAAAAAAATGTACTTCCTAAATAAGCCTCCAGTGAGGCAAACACATCAACCAATCAATCAAGTATGAAAAGGATGACCATGTTGCAGCCTTGCATTTTGTTCTACTGAAGCTTAATTTTTAAAAACACCAGATACAGAAAAAATAATTATTTGAATGAGATGTAATTCACGAAGGGGTGATTGTCACGCCTCCAAGTACGCCTTGTGAATCAAGTAATTTAATCATTAAGCTGAAGAAAAATAAATAGCATTCTGAACCATATGTTTAACTGAGAACAGGACTGATGGAATTCCTTAGTAGCCTGCAAATAGATCTTCAGTGCCCTAACTACAGCTAGACCCTGCATTACCCTCTCCTTTGAAAATCTTGGATTCGGACATAAGGAGGGCACCCCAATCTCCTGATTAATGTTCTCTTTAGAAACCCCTTAGGTAGAAAACCATACAGGTTTGTCAAACAGCCCTTTCCTGTAGAAAAAACAAATATTGGTGGACACACAAATATTATCAACCTTTGAAACCAGACTCAAACTCAATGGAGGAGAAATAGGTTTCCTTGCAGGTCTGATTCAACTAAGGCCTCAATGAATGTCTGAATATCAGAAAAATGAGTAAGTTTCCTGTGCAATAAAACTGAAAGAACTGGCCAATAAGCCCTTGACAAAGTCATCCTGAAGGAATTGTCAAATTTGTGGTATTCTAACAGAATGAAGTTCTGAACATCTGGACTCGATCTGCATCCCACATCTTCCGAAGCCAAACAGAAACTAATAATATCACAGACATTTTTTCCTTTTTAATCCCAGAAGTTACCCTCAGCAGATGTACAATTGGAGAAAACAGAGAAACTAGCTGAAAGGACAAGGGAACTTCCAGTGAATTCCGTTGGAGGATCTTTTGACCGTGACCTGTACCTGGGGAGTTTTTAGTGCAGATAAAATGCCATTAAGTATATTTCTGGAAGACCCAGCGATATATCAACTGGTCAAATATATCTGATTGAGGTACCAAACCCCGAAAGAAAAGCTGACGACTTAGATAGACTGCTTCCAAGTTGTTGAACCCATGAATGAGAATCGCTGATATGGAACACTGATGAGCTTCTGCCCAAATTAGAATGCATAAAGCTTTCTTTCTTCAATAGTCTGCCCAAAATTATGGTGCATACTGAGTAATGCACCTAAACTGGTTAATGCACCTAATACACATGAGAGAGTGCAACCTTAAATGCTTTGAGTGTGTAAATAATTTGTTGCACATAGTCTCTGTGGTAAATATGTACAGTACTGCCCGAATTACAGTGAATACTGAGCAATGCACCTAACACACATGAGTCAGGACACAGTTAAATGCTACATGTGTATAAATAATCAGCTGTGTATAGTATCTGTGGCAAAAATATATTGTAGTGTCCAAAAATTACAGTGTTTACTGAGCAATGCACCTAACACATTTAAGAAATGACACCCATACGTGCTAAGTGTGATTAAATAAGCAAATGTGCAAGTATCTGTGCAAATTTGTACATTATTGCCCAAAAATAGTTAAAGCTCTGGTGTAGGGTATCTTTGCCTCCTACTGGTGGACAGGAGATGAATTTCCACAAGTAAGGAACTTTGTGGACTCTCACCACCTAAGCATTTTTTTTTCTAATCTCCATTTGCAAATATTTTTAAACAAATAATTATAATATGCAAAATTATTATGTAACAAATTAATAATATTTTGTAATATTCATTTAAAAAAACTCATTTTTTTAAAACTTTTAAGTTAAGATTTAATTTTTTTATATAAATTTGTGATCTAAGCAATTATGAAATAATTTTCCTGACTGTTAAAAAAAATTTATATGAAACATTTAAACCCTTAGGAAAATAAAATGTTCAGTCAAAGAGGTCTATTTATCAAGCTGTCAACTACGCTGCATTCTCCGGCACCAATATGCTTGCCTAACATCGCCTAACATTGCGGCCGCGGACCTAAATACGATCTCCATATTTATAAAAAAAGCCGGCAAAAAGCCACTCATGAAGTACGGGGTGATGAGCAGCGGCCTGTTGTTAACTAACAGTCATCGATCTCCCTGCTATTCGGCTTTGTCCCAATATTATTTATACCCTGTCACTAAACACCGCCATTATAATACAATGTTTAACCCCTATCCCGCCACTCCCGGACCCCACCGCAACTAAATAAATGTATTAACCCCCTATAAAGCTATTAACCCCTATCCCGTTGCAACTAAATAAATGTATTAATCCCTAAACCCCTGGCCTCCCACATCACTACCACTTACTAAACCTATTAACCCCTAAACCACCAGCCACCACATCGCCATAAACTAAATTAAGTTGTTAACCCCTAATCCTAACAACATGCTAACTTTACATTAAAATTACAACATCCCTATCTAATAATAAATTTAAACTTACCTGTAGAGTTAAATTAAACTATATTAAACTATTAATTAACATACCCTAACTATTATACTAAAATTACATTAAACTATATTAAACTATTAATTAACCTACCCTAACTATTATATTCAAATTAAATTAAACTATATTAAACTATTAATTAACCTTCCCTATTATACTAAAATTACATTAAACTATATTAAACTATTAATTAACCTACCCTAACTATTATACTAAAATTACATTAAACTACCAATTAAATTAAATTAACTATATTACATATTTAAAAACCTAACCCTACTCAAATTATTTAAATCTACAATTAAAAATTACTAAATTACAAAAAAATTAATGCTAAGTTACAAAAAATAAAAAACACTAAGTTACAAAAAAACCAAAACACCACAGGATCATAAATAAAAACAAATTACACCTAATCTAATAGCCCTATCAAAATAAAAAAGACCCCCCCAAAATAAAAAATACCCTAGCCTACAATAAACTACCAATGGCCCTAAAAAGGGCCTTTTGCGGGTCATTGCCCCAAATAAATCAGCTCTTTTACCTGTAAAAAAAAATACAAACAACCCCCAACAGTATAACCCACCACCCACACAACCAACCCCCCCCAAATAAAAACCCTATCTAAAAAACCTAAGCTCCCCATTGCCCTGAATTTTGTATGGGCATTGCCCTTAAAAGGGCATTTAGCTCTTTTACTGCCCAGACCCTACTCTAAAAATAAAACCCACCCAATAAACCCTTAAATAAACCTAACACTCACCCCTGACGATCCACTTACAGTTATCAAAGACCGGAAATCCATCCTCATCCAAGCGGCAGAAGTCCTAATCAAAGTCGGCAGAAGTATTCATCCAAGCGGGCGAAGTCCTCATCGAAGCCGACAGAAGTCTTCATCCAGACGGCATCTTCTATCGTCATCCATCCGGCGTGGAGCAGATTCATCTTCAAGACATCCGGAACGGAGCATCCTCTTCTTCCGATGGTCAACGTAGAATGAAGTTTCCCTTTAAGGTACGTCATCCAAGATGGCGCCCCTTACATACAGATTGGCTGATAGAATGCTATCAGCCAATAGGAATTAAAGGGGAAAAAATCCTATTGGCTGTTGCAATCAGCCAATAGGATTGAGCTTGCATTCTATTGGCTATTCCAATCAGCCAATAGATTGCAAGCTCAATATTATTTGCTGATTGGATCAGCCAATAGGGTGAAAGCTCAATAGGATTTTTTCCACTTTAATTCCTATTGTCTGATAGAATTCTATCAGCCAATCGGAATGTAAGGGACACCATCTTGGATGACGTACCTTAAAGGGAAACTTCATTCTACATTAACCATCGGAAGAAGAGGATGCTCTTGAAGATAAATCTGCTCCGCGCCAGATGGATGAAGATAGAAGATGCCGTCTGGATGAAGACGGCTTCGATGAGGACTTCTGCCACTTGGATGAGGATGGAGGTCTTCGAAAACTGTAAGTGGATCGTCGGGGGTTAGTGTTAGGTTTATTTAAGGGTTTATTGGGTGGGTTTTATTTTTAGAGTAGGGTCTGGCAGTAAAATAGCTAAATGCCCTTTTAAGGGCAATGCCCATACAAATGTCCTTTTCAGGGCAATGGGGAGCTTAGTTTTTCTAGATAGGCTTTTTATTTAAGGGGTTGGGTGCGTGGGTGGTGGGTTTTACTGTTGGGGGGGTGTTTGTATTTATTTTTACAGGTAAAAGAGCTGATTTATTTGGGACAATGCCCCGCAAAAGGGCCATTGGTAGTTTATTGTAGGCTAGGGGTTTTTTTATTTTGGGGGAGTCTTTTTTATTTTGATAGGGCTATTAGATTAGGTGTAATTTGTTTTTATTTTTGATACTGTGTTTTTTTTGTAGCTTAATGTTTTTTATGTTTTGTAACTTAGTGTTTTTTATTTTTTGTAACAGCATTTTTTTGTAATTTAGTAATTTTTAATTGTAGATTTAAATAATTTGAGTAGGGTTAGGTTTTAAATATGTAATATAGTTAATTTATTTTGTAGTTTAATGTAATTTTAGTATAATAGTTAGGGAAGGTTAATTAATAGTTTTTTATAGTTTAATTTAATTTTAGTATAATATTTAGGGTAGGTTAATTAATAGTTTAATATAGTTTAATGTAATTTTAGTATAAAAGTTAGGGTAGGTTAATTAATAGTTTAATATAGTTTAATTCTACAGGTAAGTTTAAATTTATTATGAGATAAGGGTGTTGTAATTTTAATGTAAAGTTAGCGGATTGTTAGGTTTAGGGGTTAATAGCTTAATTTAGTTTATGGCGATGTGGGGGGCTGGCGGTTTAGGGGTTAATAGCTTTAGTTAGTGGTAGTGATGTGGGAGGCCAGGGTTTAGGGGTTAATACTTTAATTTAATTGCAATGGGGTCTGGGAATGGAGGGATAGGGGTTAATAACTTTATTTAGTGGCGGCGGGGTCCAGGAGCGGAAGAATAGGGGTTAATAATATTATGTAGGTGGCAGCGATGTCGGGGCGGCAGATTAGGGGTTTTTAGACTCGGGGCTTATGCTAGGGTGTTAGGTGTAAACTTTACTGGTTTTCTAGTATAGAAATCAATGGGATATCTGGCAGCATCAAATATAAGGTTTCGCTGCTTTCAGACTCCCATTGATTCCTATGGCATCCGCGGCCTCCAGGGTCGCAGATTGAAAACCAGGTACGCTGGGCCGGAATAGCTGCGAGTGTACTGGTTAACTATTTGATAAATTGGAAAAGTTGTCAAATAGTGCCGAATGTGTATTTGGAACATCTGTAATGACATAAGCATCGATCTGTGTCAGATTGAGACCGGCGGATCATATGTTACGTCACAGATTTCAACTTTTGGCGGTCTTTGATAAATAGGTCGAATCAAGCTCGCCACAATTACGCTGTGGAATTCCAGCGTATTTGCGGTTGACAGCTTGATAAATAGTCCTCAAAGACTAAAGAGTAAATCTTAGACTAGTAGGCTATGGGTGGTTTAATCATATTTTAGATTTCTTGGTTTCAAATTTGAGGCTTTGTAATACATTTCAAAACATGTTTTTCTCCATAAATATTCGGAATGGCTGCACATTTTATTACCTTTGCAGATAACTCAAAATAAACTAGGAGTACATCTTATGATCTGGACTGAACTAACTGAATAAATTGGTAGAATATCTCATAACCTGGACAACACTCTCAGAACAAAATGGTGGTACTAATAACGATAGCTTCTACACAGCACACTCAGTACAAACTTCAAAAGGGAACTGTTAATACCAAGAAACACAGATCATCATCAACTAGCATACTGCAAATTACAACTATATTGCAATGCCCATGTTACATCATATATCAGTATTATCAACAAGGAAGGAAATTGGGATATAGAATGAAATAAAACATGGTCATATGTAGTAGTAAAATACTGTACTATGCCCAAATGATCAATTTATACAGGACATGTAAAACAATTAAACAGCATAGATTGTTAAAAATGTATGTTTTTGAATCCACAAAAACAATATTTTAGACTTTTTAAGCATAAGAAGGAATGTTTGATTTTAACACAAGAGATAATACTTTTCTCATCTTTTTAAATCCCAAGACCAAAGCACTTTATTTTATGCCTAGGGTCATACAAAGTTGGATCAATCCTTTTGAAAACCAATAGTTTCTGATAATGCCGGTTAAAAAGAAAAAGCTAGCAAACATATTGACTTTTGTAATTGCATTGAAATATTACCAACAAGCATCAGAGATAGTTTCCTAGATTGATATGAAAAGATTATAAACATTTTAGTTTAACATTGTTAAAAACTTTTCGCTAACTTACATTTTTTACATTAAAAATATATTTGTTCTACAAGTCCAAGACTTCGAATGCCATGGGAACTACATGTGCTAGTACCAAGAACTAAAACTAAATGATTTATTCATCATAACAGGAACAGGAGTTTTTTTAAAAAAAAACTAAAAACTTAAATACAGTTTGAAATGTCCTCTTTTAGATGGAACAAAGAAAATAGTTGAATATGGTTTCTTTAAGTAATAACATTTTCCATTAACAGGAAAGAAAGTAAAAATTTTCACAACATCTGTATCAAAATAAACGAGTGTTAATGAGGCCTTTAGTAACTATGGCCTAGATTTGGAGTTTGGCGTTAGCCGTGAAAACCAGCGTTAGAGGCTCCTAACGCTGGTTTTAGGCTACCTCCGGTATTTGGAGTCACTCAAAATAGGGTCTAACGCTCACTTTTCAGCCGCGACTTTTCCATACCGCAGATCCCCTTACGTAAATTGCGTATCCTATCTTTTCAATGGGATCTTTCTAACTCCGGTATTTAGAGTCGTGTCTGAAGTGAGCGTTAGACATTTAACGACAAAACTCCAGCCGCAGGAAAAAAGTCAGTAGTTAAGAGCTTTCTGGGCTAACGCCGGTTTATAAAGCTCTTAACTACTGTACTCTAAAGTACACTAACACCCATAAACTACCTATGTACCCCTAACCCGAGGTCCCCCCACATCGCCGCCACTCGATTAAATTTTTTTAACCCCTAATCTACCGACCGCCACCTACGTTATACTTATGTACCCCTAATCTGCTGCCCCTAACACCGCCGACCCCTGTATTATATTTATTAACCCCTAACCTGCCCCCCACAACGTCGCCTCCACCTACCTACACTTATTAACCCCTAATCTACCGACCGCAAAGCGCCACCACCTACGTTATCCTTATGTACCCCTAATCTGCTGCCCCTAACACCGCCGACCCCTATATTATATTTATTAACCCCTAATCTGCCCCCACAACGTCGCAGCCAGCTACCTACAATAATTAACCCCTAATCTGCCGACCGCAAAGTGCCGCCACCTACGTTATCCTTATGTACCCCTAATCTGCTGCCACTAACACCGCCGACCCCTATATTATATTTATTAACCCCTAATCTGCCCCCCTCAACGTCGCCTCCACCTGCCTACACTTATTAACCCCTAATCTGCCGAGCGGAGCTCACCGATATTCTAATAAATGTATTAACCCCTAAAGCTAAGTCTAACCCTAACACTAACACCCCCCTAACTTAAATATAATTTTAATCTAACGAAATTAATTAACTCTTATTAAATAAATTATTCCTATTTAAAGATAAATACTTACCTGTAAAATAAATCCTAATATAGCTACAATATAAATTATAATTACATTGTAGCTATTTTAGGATTAATATTTATTTGACAGGCAACTTTGTAATTATTTTAACCAGGTACAATAGCTATTAAATAGTTAAGAACTATTTAATAGCTACCTAGTTAAAATAATTACAAAATTACCTGTAAAATAAATCCTAACCTAAGTTACAATTAAACCTAACACTATACTATCAATAAATTAATTAAATAAAATACCAACAATTACCTACAATTAAACCTAACACTACACTATCAATAAATAAATTAAATACAATTCCTACAAATAACTACAATGAAATAAACTAACTAAAGTACAAAAAATAAAAAGAACTAAGTTAAAAAAAAATAAAAAAATATTTACAAACATAAGAAAAATATTACAACAATTTTAAACTAATTACACCTACTCTAAGCCCCCTAATAAAATAACAAAGACCCCCAAAATAAAAAATGCCCTACCCTATTCTAAATTACTAAAGTTCAAAGCTCTTTTACCTTACCAGCCCTGAACAGGGCCCTTTGCGGGGCATGCCCCAAGAAGTTCAGCTCTTTTGCCTGTAAAAAAAAAAACATACAATACCCCCCCCCAACATTACAACCCACCACCCACATACCCCTTATCTAACCCAAACCCCCCTTAAATAAACCTAACACTAAGCCCCTGAAGATCTTCCTACCTTATCTCCACCATACCAGGTTCACCGATCCGTCCTGATGAGCTCCTCCGATGTCCTGATCCAAGCCCAAGCGGGGGGCTGAATAGGTCCATGATCCGGCTGAAGTCTTCATCCAAGCGGGAGCTGAAGAGGTCCATGATCCGGATGAAGTCTTCATCCAAGCGGGAGCTGAAGAGGTCCATGATCCGGATGAAGTCTTCTATCAACGGCATCTTCAATCTTCTTTCTTCGGGAGCCATCATCTTCCATCCGACGCGGAACATCCTCTTCTCCCGACGCCTACTAGCCGAATGACGGTTCCTTTAAGGGACGTCATCCAAGATGGCATCCCTCGAATTCCGATTGGCTGATAGGATTCTATCAGCCAATCGGAATTAAGGTAGGAATATTCTGATTGGCTGATGGAATCAGCCAATCAGAATCAAGTTCAATCCGATTGGCTGATCCAATCAGCCAATCGGATTGAACTTGATTCTGATTGGCTGATTCCATCAGCCAATCAGAATATTCCTACCTTAATTCCGATTGGCTGATAGAATCCTATCAGCCAATCGGAATTCGAGGGACGCCATCTTGGATGACGTCCCTTAAAGGAACCGTCATTCGGCTAGTAGGCGTCGGGAGAAGAGGATGTTCCGCGTCGGATGGAAGATGATGGCTCCCGAAGAAAGAAGATTGAAGATGCCGTTGATAGAAGACTTCATCCGGATCATGGACCTCTTCAGCTCCCGCTTGGATGAAGACTTCATCCGGATCATGGACCTCTTCAGCTCCCGCTTGGATGAAGACTTCAGCCGGATCATGGACCTCTTCAGCCCCCCGCTTGGGCTTGGATCAGGACATCGGAGGAGCTCTTCAGGACGGATCGGTGAACCTGGTATGGTGAAGATAAGGTAGGAAGATCTTCAGGGGCTTAGTGTTAGGTTTATTTAAGGGGGGTTTGGGTTAGATTAGGGGTATGTGGGTGGTGGGTTGTAATGTTGGGGGGGGTATTGTATGTTTTTTTTTTTACAGGCAAAAGAGCTGAACTTCTTGGGGCATGCCCCGCAAAGGGCCCTGTTCAGGGCTGGTAAGGTAAAAGAGCTTTGAACTTTAGTAATTTATAATAGGGTAGGGCATTTTTTTATTTTGGGGGTCTTTGTTATTTTTTTAGGGGGCTTAGAGTAGGTGTAATTAGTTTAAAATTGTAATATTTTTCTTATGTTTGTAAATATTTTTTTATTATTTGTAACTTAGTTCTTTTTTATTTTTTGTACTTTAGTTAGTTTATTTCATTGTAGTTATTTGTAGGAATTGTATTTAATTTATTTATTGATAGTGTAGTGTTAGGTTTAATTGTAGGTAATTGTAGGTATTTTATTTAATTAATTTAATGATAGTATAGTGTTAGGTTTAATTGTAACTTAAGATAGGATTTATTTTACAGGTAATTTTGTAATTATTTTAACTAGGTAGCTATTAAATAGTTCTTAACTATTTAATAGCTATTGTACCTGGTTAAAATAATTACAAAGTTGCCTGTCAAATAAATATTAATCCTAAAATAGCTATAATATAATTATAATTTATATTGTAGCTATATTAGGATTTATTTTACAGGTAAGTATTTATCTTTAAATAGGAATAATTTATTTAATAAGAGATAATTAATTTCGTTAGATGTAAATTATATTTAACTTAGGGGGATGTTAGTGTTAGGGTTAGACTTAGCTTTAGGGGTTAATACATTTATTAGAATAGCGGTGAGCTCCAGTCGGCAGATTAGGGGTTAATAATTGAAGTTAGGTGTCAGCGATGTTAGGGAGGGCAGATTAGGGGTTAATACTATTTATTATAGGGTTAGTGAGGCGGATTAGGGGTTAATAACTTTATTATAGTAGCGCTCAGGTCCGGTCGGCAGATTAGGGGTTAATAAGTGTAGGCAGGTGGAGGCGACGTTGTGGGGGGCAGATTAGGGGTTAATAAATATAATATAGGGGTCGGCGATGTTAGGGCAGCAGATTAGGGGTACATAGGGATAATGTAAGTAGCGGCGGTTTACGGAGCAGCAGATTAGGGGTTAATAATAATATGCAGGGGTCAGCGATAGCGGGGGCAGCAGATTAGGGGTTAATAAGTGTAAGGTTAGGGGTGTTTAGACTCGGGGTACATGTTAGGGTGTTAGGTGCAGACGTAGGAAGTGTTTCCCCATAGCAAACAATGGGGCTGCGTTAGGAGCTGAACGCAGCTTTTTTGCAGGTGTTAGGTTTTTTTTCAGCTCAAACAGCCCCATTGTTTTCTATGGGAGAATTGTGCACAAGCACGTTTTTGAGGCTGGACGCTTGCGTAAGCAACTCTGGTATCGAGAGTTGAAGCTGCGTTAAAAATGCTCTACGCTCCTTTTTTGCAGCCTAACGCAGCCTTTATGTGGTCTCTCAATACCAGAGTTATTTTTATGGTGCGGCCAGAAAAAAGCCGGCGTTAGCTACACGGGTCGTTACCGACAAAACTCCAAATCTAGGTCTATGAAACCACATTTCAAATGCTATATCAAACACATTCATTGTAAAATGATAAAATTAACGTGATACCAGTAGGGGATTTTTTTTATAGAGAATCAGGAAATTAAAGGGACAGTCTAGGCCAAAATGATTCAGATAGAGCATGTAATTTTAAACAATTTTCCAATTTACTTTTATCACCAATTTTGCTTTGTTCTCTTGGTATTCTTAGTTGAAAGCTTAACCTAGGAGGTTCATATGCTAATTTCATAGACCTTGAAGGCCACCTCTTTTCAGAATGCATTTTAACAGTTTTTTCACCACTAGAGGGTGTTAGTTCACGTATTTCATATAGATAACACTGTGCTCGTGCACGTGAAATTATCTGGGAGCAGGCACTGATTGGCTAAACTGCAAGTCTGTCAAAGTAACTGAAATAAAGGGGCAGTTTGCAGAGGCTTAGATACAAGAAAATCACAGAGGTTAAAAGTATATTATTATAACTGTGTTGGTCATGCAAAACTGGGGAATGGGTAATAAAGGGATTATCTATCTTTAAAAACAATAAAATTTCTGGTGTAGATTGTCCCTTTTTTAAAACACCAATTACATTTTACATATTTTTTTTTTTTATTTTTTTTTTATGTTTCAAAAGAGCTTTATTGATTAATTTACAGGTTTACAATGTTCACAAAAATGCTTCTTTTACATCATCATGAGGTACCATATGGTAGTATAAACCAGAAAATTCATATAGTTGGCTCTCTTTTACTTTTTCATTTTAAAACATTTTAAAACATTTCAAAACATTTTAAATAAACAGTTACATAGAAAGAAAAAAAAGAAAAGAAAACTTCTTACATAGTTTTTGGTAATGCTTATGTTAACTTCTCAGTCTCGCATTTATCTATGGTTGTAAAGAAGGCTATTCACTGCAAAAAAAAAAAGGGGGGGGAAAGGGGGGGTAGGGGGTGAGGGATTGGGATGAAGCTGTCTACCAGCTTTTCGCCTCATTTCCCTTTAAATAGAGTCTTTCCATATTGCCTGGATCATTTTGTGTGTGTCAAGCTTGTTAATTTTGAGATAGTGATATCTCTCCAGGGTAATGAGGTCAAGGACCTCCCTTCTCCACTCTTCTACTGTTGGGACTATCTGGGTTTTCCAATTTTTGGGAATAAGTTTTTTTGCTCCTGTGATCATTATCAACAGGAGAGCTAGTTTAGCCGATTCCTCTACTATGGGTAGGGAGCAGAACAGTATGCTTTCCATAGTGTTTGGAATGTAAGTATTCAGGACAGTTGACATGGTGGATGTGATTTGTTTCCAGTAATTGTCTAGCTTGGTGCATGACCACCATATATGTTTCAGTGATCCTTCCTCACCACAATCCCTCCAGCATAGGTTGCTCACGGATGGGAAGAATTTGTGAAGCCTAACCGTGGTAAGATACCAACGGCTTAAGATTTTAAAGTGTAGCTCCTGTATCATGGCAGAAACCGACGAGCGCTTTGTGAGCTCAAAGGCCCTCCGCCACAAATCTTCCTCCAATTCCCGGGACAACTCTTTATTCCACGCTATAGTGTAATTAGGGAGTGGAATCTCAGCTCCATATGCAGATATGGAGCTTTTCCCCGAAGGGATGTCATTGATAGCTAAATGAAGCTCTTCTATCGTTATCTGAGCAGCCAGAGAATCAGCGGTCTTTTTATCTATTGTGGGGAGTTGCAAATTTTGAAAATAATGGTTCATTAAAGGACTGACACAAGGTGTCTTGGTATGTTTGGAAGGGTACAAAGGCCTTCAAAATTTGTGGGCTCTCTGCCCAATTCGTCCCTTTTCCTGTGATGGGAGATGTAGTGGAGCAGTCTATTAAAATTGAGCCACGAGGAGAATATCTCCCTGTGGGCCTCAGCCATTTGACTCTGTGTTTTAAAGGAACCGTGTTCCCTAAGAAACAACATAGACCCTTTGCTAAGACTATAGGGGTGCTTGATACGAAAGCCCAATCTCCAATATGGGAGGTCAGGGTTTTCAATAATTGGCGTAAGAGGAGAATCCCTTGAGGAGATATGAGTGCTTGTTACTATTGTTTTGTCCCATATCGCGAGCATCTCTGCAGTGATAAGATATTTTGAGATTTGCTTAGGCCTATTGGTTGGGGAGATCCATGCCACAGTCCCTACATTGTTTAATGAGAATATTTGCCTATCTAAGTGTATCCAAGCTTTGTCAGGTTTGTTATGGGACCACTCTACTACCCTTTGTAGAAAGATTGCTCTTCTATATTCAACTAAATTCGGCAAGCCCAAACCACCTCTACTCCTAGGTAAGTACATTGTTTTTTTTGGGACCCTGGGTCTAATATTCGCCCAAATGTATCGTTCTATTGTGGCTTGCAGTTGCTTGATATATCCTTCTAATATTGGAATAGGCAGAGCTTGAAAGATGTAAAGGATTCTAGGAAGGATATTCATTTTAAAGACTCCTATTCTCCCTAACCAGGAGATAGGTTTGTTCCTCCAGCAGGAGAGGTCCCTAATTATGTCTTCCCTCAAGGGTATAAAATTATGTTTAAAGAGGTCCTGAACACATGGTGTGAGGTGTATTCCTAGGTACTTCAACCGAGTACGGGCTATTGGGATCGAGTGTTTTTCATGTAGGGTGATTATGTGTTGTGGGGGGTATTAATATTCATAAGTTCTGATTTGTTTAAATTGAGAAGGAAATTGGAGACCACACCATTGGATTCCAGTTCTTTCAGCAGCTCAGGGATAGAAGTTTCAGCTTTAGTCAAGGTGAAAAGCACATCATCAGCATATAATGCTTGTTTACTCTCCAAGTCTCCTACTTTGATACCCGATATTTTATCATTAAGTCTAATTTTTTGTGCAAGAACCTCAATTGATATGGAAAATAATAGGGGAGAAAGAGGACACCCCTGCCTTGATCCATTGCTGATGCAGAAGGTGTCAGATAGTAGCCCATTTACCCGGACCCGAGCATTCGGGGCCGAATATAATGCCATTGACATATTCAAGAAAGCCGGGGGAATACCCATTTCACTCATAGCCCTCCGCAGGAAGGGCCAGCCTACCCTGTCGAAGGCCTTTTCCGCGTCTGTAGCGAACAAGACCAAGAGTACCCGACACCTTCGCGTAATTAATCAATTGAATAACTTTAGTAATGTTATCCCTTGCCTCACGTCCTGGAATAAATCCCACTTAGTCCCTAGCAATCAAATTTGGGAGAATTTTATTCAATCTATTAGCCAAAATCTTGGCTAGAATCTTCATGTCTGTATTAATTAGGGATATGGGTCTAAAATTGCCTGGGGTAGTAGCAGGTTTGCCTGGCTTAGTGAGAACTGTGATATGCGCTTCTAGTAGCGTTCTAGTCAATGTGGGATCATCCCTCAATTTATTAAACATCTGTAGCATATGTGGGGTCAAAGCTCCTTCGCATTTTTTATAATAAGTGGATGTGAGTCCATCCGGACCAGGGCTTTTCCCCGAAGGGATGTCATTGATAGCTAAATGAAGCTCTTCTATCGTTATCTGAGCAGCCAGAGAATCAGCGGTCTTTTTATCTATTGTGGGGAGTTGCAAATTTTGAAAATAATGGTTCATGTTTTCCTCGGACGAGGTGCTATCCCTTCCTAGGTTATATAGTTTGTTATAACAGTTACGAAAGGTTTCTGCGATCTTAGAACTATCTTTACTGTGTTTCCATCTGTGGTCTCAAGTGAGTGTACATATGTGCTTAATTGTTTCCTTTTTAGATTTCTGGCCAGAATCTTCCCTGGTTTATTCCCCCCTTCAAAATAATACTGTTTTAGAAATAATGCCTTACGCTGAAGAGCTTCAGTTAAATGTTTTTTAAGCTGTTGTCTGGTATCGGATAGCTCTAATAGGATTTGATCGTTATTTGGATTTTGCTTGTGGGCTTTTTCCAGAGCTGTAATCTTTTGTAGTAATGAGGAGTATTTTTCCCTAGCCATCCGATTTAGTTTAGACTTATGCTTTATTAGTGAACCCCTTATCACAGATTTGTGTGCCTCCCATTCTAGTTGTCTAGAAGAGGAAGAGTTTAAATTTAGGGAAAAGTATTCCGTAATCTCTTTTTGAATCAACGCTAGAAATATGGGGTCATTTAGTAAAGATTCCTCCAGTCTCCAGATCTTTTGAGATATTGGAATATCTGGCCAGAATATGTTGCATGTTACTGGGGCGTGGTCTGACCAAGTGATGGGGCCGATGGTGCAGTCTCCAATAATAGATAGGCCTTGGGAGTCGGTGTATATATGGTCAATTCTCGTGTAACAAGTGTGTGGATTAGAGTAAAATGTGTAATCCTTCCTGGTTTGGGGCATATATGTTAATTAGCTTTATGTGGTGACCATATAAAGAGCCCTTTATCAAAATGTACCTGCCTGCGGGGTCCTTTTCGATATGTATAACTTGCATTGGTAGGGATCTATGAAGGAGAATCCCCACTCCTGCTTTTTTGTTTGGGCCAGAGGCGAAGAACCCGTGCGGATACAGTTTGTTATACCACTTTGGTTCTTTGCCCTTCTGGAAGTGGGTTTCTTGTACCATAAGTACATGGCTGTTAATTTTATTCAGATCTCGAAATGTTATAGAGCGTTTCCCCAGGCTGTTTAACCCCTTGGCATTAATTGTGGTTAGCTGTAGAGTGTGATTTTGAAATTTACTAGTTTTGGGAGGCATTTTGAGATCCCAGAAGAGGGGAGAGGGAAGGGAGAAGAGAGAGGAAAAAAAAAAAAAAGACTAAAATTTGATATTTAGATAGATCTATATAGTAGAGTCCAAACTGTCTTTCCACTAAAGATACTGTAAGAGAAGAAAAAAAAAAAAAAAAAAGTTGTGCGATAGGCTGAGAGAATCCTAGTATTTTGGTAACCAGGTTTGCAATCAAAACAAGTTCAAGAACAAAAATGGGGTTGGTATCCCCATGCGCGGCAAATAATAACCATAACAACATCTTGCAGAGAAAGTTAAATTCTTATAACTGTGTTGGGTCTGTGGAGCAACTGGGAGGGAAGGGCAAGGCGAAAGGGGTCAGAAGATTTCAAGGGGAAAGGGATGGCACCAGTAGCCAGAACATAGATGCATAAGGAGACAAGGTAAGGCAGTGGAAGCCGATGTTTTTGTCCCCATGTAGTGTTACAGATATATTTTGTGGAGCAAGATCTTATCAAATCCCTTTTCCCAGACATAAGGCATATCCCAACAGATAATATGTCAGGGCTAACATAACATTTACACTATTTGCAAGTTGCCTGGGGTAATAGAAGAAGACAAAGAGATATTGAGTAGAGATATGATATATGGACAAAGGGGAGTCCGGGGAAGACAGAAGAAGGGAGAGAGGCGAGGGGGGACAGTATACACAGCTCATAGGGGAAAACAATTTTATATATAAAGGTCACATAACCAACAGAGTACACAAACCCTAACTGTAAATGTTATTACCCCCTCAGAGTGAACATTGCACACATCATCCCCGCCTCCCCCTACAAAAGTATTTACAAGATGGAGACTAAAACATTTCCCTTAGCAGTACTTTAAGCTACATATTCAGTCCTACCTCTGCTGCAGTTTTGCCCTGGAGAGGATAGGCAGCCCGATACGGGTGAGTAAGCAGAGGGAGAAGAGGGTGTAAGAAAGGGATAAAAGCAACCCAGAAATGTGTATTATTAAGAGGAGGGGGTGGGGAGGGGAAAGCAAAGGAAAGGTGGAGGAGTCCAGGAGGGTAAGAGGGAAAAAGGAGAAAGAAAATGAAAAAGGAGAGGTGGACACAGGGGCCTGCAGTTCCCCTATAGTACCAACTGGTAAACATTGTTAAACAACATATATCAACTTATAACAAGGGGAGCAACAAAAATTTGTATAACAGACTATGTGGGAAAATGAGTAGTTTAAGTCTCTGTAGGTCCAGCTCATATAATATCACTTTTACTCCTTTAGAGGAGAAGATTACCAGAAAACAACGTCAATATGGCAGAAATGCTGGGCTGGTACTTTGGTAAGTGATGCTATCACTAATACAATCAATCCCTTGTGGAGATAGGGCTTGGTGCTAGGGTAACTCTGCACTGCCTTTAGACCCCTCTGAAGGTGGTCTTAGATTGAAACTGACCATAGTTCCATTAACCTCTTAAGGACATATGACGGAATTTTTCCGTCATAAAACAATTGAGCAAACTGAAAGCTGTGTCCTTAAAGGGTTAAAGACAAAACAGGTAGCAAATTAGTTTACTCATCTGTGGTATGTCCATCCATTAGAGCTGAGGTTCCTGATGCATCCCCTCCGGGAGGGGTGTGTGGTCCTCTGGGTCCCCCATTAGAGATGTCCAGGTCTTTGAAAAACAAATGTGGGTCTGTACCCGGTCTGTAGATAAACGCCTTGTTATTGTGGTTCACAATGATGGATACAGGAAAACCCCACCGGTAAGGCATTTTGTGTTTGCGGAGGTGTGAGGTTATGTGGGAGAGTTCCCGTCGTTTTTGCAATGTGACCGGGGAAAGGTCAGAAAAAATTTGTATGTCCTCCCCGGCATGTGAGATCTGGTGTTTAGCCCTTGCACCTCTAAGAATGTCCTCTTTATCTTTGTAGCTTAAAAATTTAAGGATAATGTCTCTGGGTGGCGCTTTTGGAGGAGGTTTAGGTCTAAGCGCCCTGTGGGCTCTCTCTATCGGGATTTCCTTTGCTGAGGGGGTATATTTTATTACCCTGAAAAGGGCCTGCAAATAGTCTTCTATTGCGGGGGGGTGGACAGATTCAGAAATCCCCCTGAACCTGAGGTTGTTGCGTCTGCAACAATTGTCCAAATCCTCCATTTTGTCAGTTAAATAAAAAATTTGTTCTGATTGACTTCTCAAATCTTCAGCATTGTGTTTAACTTTGTCAGATACAGTGCCCTGCTGTTCTACTATCTTGAGCACCCTGTTATCTAGGGCAGATGTATCTTTCCTATGGTCACCAAATAAGGTTCTCATCTCCCTGAGTACATTTTGTATATCCTCCTTGGATGAAAGATGTTGTAGATCAGTTTTTGTAACATAAGGGGTTTGAGGTGCCTCATCCTGCATGACCTAAGACATTGTGCTTTTTTGCTTATTAGCTGTGCTATCACTAGTAGCTTCTGCTCTAGAATCAATTGGTTTTAGATATTGACTTAAGGGGTTTGTGGGTCCAGACTGTCCTGCTTTAGATTGTCTCTTGCAAGGCATTACACACTGCAGTTTCAAATAAAATATATAGATGTGTTTGTGTATAGGGGAGTGGGAGCTGCTTCCTCTAATGAGGCCTTCAGATCAAAGTGGAAATTTTTTTAGAAGAGAGGGGGTTATGTCTTCCCTAAGTCTCCAGAACAGTCACTCCTTTAGTATATTGTGGGGGATTCTTAGTTAATATCTTTTGTGTGTTGTACGGATTTCTGTATAAGTGGAGTACCCCAGGCAAGAAATCCTTAACCCACGTGGGAGCCGGGCCCTGTATGCGGGTTTTATTTAAGTCTTTTTTTTTCTCCGGTCACCCTGATATATTCTTTCTCCCTTAACTGTATAGCCTAGAGTAAGGGTTATAATGCTATGTTCTTGGGTTCCCTCTCTGATTGGGGCAATGTTCCTGACCCTCTGGCCCCTCAGGCGTTATGTACTGAACTGTTAATTACCTCCTTGATCAGGTCGCAGTGTGTTAAGAGCGTGTCTCACCTCTGATCAGGAGCCGTCCGCTGCCGATTCCTCCCCTCTAAGCCGGTCCTGTCAGGTGTCCGATTGGTAGCGCACTCAGGCAAAGTTGCTTTGGGGCCCATGGCAGTTTTTCCGTTGTGCGATCTTCGCGCTCATAGATCCCTGCGCCCTCTCCTCTGTAATCTCCCGGGCCTGCAGAATCACCCTGCTGTGATGCGAACCCCCCCAGGATTCCGTCAAAAAGACAGAGGGTATGCTCCATGTCTTCCCCTCCTTGGCCCCAACATGAAAAGTTGAAAGTGCAAGATTTATCTTAGCCTAAATGTTGTTTTTGCCGGCATGGGAGATGAGAGCCCTTTTAGTGTGCGGCCATCTCCCTGAGTGGCCAGGCTCCGCCCCCCCATTTTATTAATTTTTAAATTATCTTTATTTTGATATGTTATTCTTATCAGTACATTATTATATGGCTTTTATTTATTTTTAATTTATTTTATTTATAATTATATTTTTTTGGAAGAAAATAGGTTATTCCTCCTTGATTTCAGAATAGCATTACTAGAGATTAGAAATGTATGCAAACAAAATATTTCAGACAAATCATTCATTATGACAGAAAATGTATTTTGTTTCATCCAAAATTTGTTTCTGGGTCAGTAAGTTCACCTGAAATTTGACAACAATTTTTCGCCTAAATTTAGAGTTCTGCGTTAGGGTTAAAAAGTAGAGTTAAGGGGTCCTAATGCTGCTTTTTAACTCCCACTGGTATTTAGAGTCAGGCAGGAAAGGGTCTACCGCTGACTTTCTTTCCGGGACTCGAGGCTACCGCAGATCCCCTTACGTCAATTGCATATCCTATCTTTTCTATGGGATTTGCCTAATGCTGGTATTACGAGTCTTGGAAGAAGTGAGTGGTAGACCCTCTACCGACAAGACTCCAACCGCAAAAAAAAGTCAGTAGTTAGGAGTTTTATGGCTAACGCGGGAACATAAAGCTCTTAACTACTGTGCTATAAAGTACACTAACACCCATAAACTACCTATGAACCCCTAAACCAAGGCCCCCCCACATCGCAAACACTATAATAAATGTTTTAACCCCTAATCTTCCGACCAGACATTGCCACCACCTACATTATAGCTATGAACCCCTATTCTACTGGCCCCAACATCGCCGACACCTATATTATATTTATTACCCCCTAATCTGCCCTCCCCCCCAACGCCGCCACCACCTACCTACACTTATTAACCAATAATTTGCTGACCGGACCTTGCTGCCACTATAATAAATGTATTAACCCCTAAACCGCCGCACTCCCGCCTTGCAAACACTATAATAAATTGTATTAACCCCTAATCTGCTCTCCCTAACATCACCGCCACCTACCTACAATTATTAACCCCTAATCTCCCGCCCCCAACATCGCCGCTACTATAATAAAGTTATCAACCCCTAAACCTAAGTCTAACCCTAACACCCACCTAACTGAAATATTATTTAAATTAAACAAAATAAATGTACTATCATTAAATAAATTATTCCTATTTAAAACTAAATACTTACCTATAAAATAAACCCTAATATAGCTACAATATAACTAATAGTTACATTGTAGCTATTCTAGGATTTATATTTATTTTACAGGCAACTTTGTATATATTTTAACTAGGTACAATAGCTATTAAATAGTTATTAACTATTTAGTAGCTACCTAGTTAAAATAATTACCAAATTACCTGTAAAATAAATCCTAACCTAAGTTACAAATACAACTAACACTACACTATCAATAAATTAATTAAATAAATTACCTACAATTATCCAAACTCAAATACAATTAAATAAACTAAACTATAATACAAAAAAACGAAACACTAAATTACAGAAAATAAAAAAAATTACAAGAAGTTTAAACTAATTACACCTAATCTAAGCCCCCTATAAAATAAAAAACCCCCCCAAAATAATAAAATGCCCTACCCTATCCTAAATTACAAAGTAATCACCTCTTTTACCAGCCCTTAAAAGGGCTTTTTGCGGAGCATTGCCTCAAAGTAATCAGCTCTTTTACCTGTAAATAAAAATACAATACCCCCCCAAAATTACAACCCACCACCCACATACCCCTACTCTAAAACCCACCCAAACCCCCCTTAAAAAAACCTAACACTAACCCCCTGAAGATCTCCCTACCTTGAATCATCTTCACTCAGCCGAGCCAAATTCTTCATCCAAGCGGGGCAGAAGAGGTCTTCCATCTGATTGAAGTCTTCATCCAAGCGGAATCTTCTATCTTCATCCATCCGGAGCGGTGCGGCAGCATCCTGAAGACCTCCGGCGTGGAGCGTCCTTCCAGCACGACAGACTAACGATGAATGATGGTTCCTTTAAATGACGCCATCCAAGATGGCGTCCCTCGTTCATCCGATTGGCTGATAGGATTCTATCAGCCAATTAAAATTAAGGTAGGAAAAATCTGATTGACTGATTCAATCAGCCAATCAGATTCAAGTTCAATCCGATTGGCTGATCCAATCAGCCAATCGGATTGACCTCGCATTCTATTGGCTGATCGAAACTGCCAATAGAATGCAAGGTCAATCCAATTGGCTGATTGGATCAGCCAATCGGATTGAACTTCAATCTGATTGGCTGATTGAATTAGCCAATCAGATTTTTCCTATCTTAATTCCGATTGGCTAATAGAATCCTATCAGCCAATCAGAATTCGAGGGACGCCATCTTGGATGACGTCATTTAAAGGAACTGTCATTCGTCATTAGTCCGTCGTGCTGGAAGGATGCTCCGTGCCGGAGGTCTTCAGGATACTGCCGCTCCGGATGGATGAAGATAGAAGATTCCGTATGGATGAAGACTTCAATCGGATGGAAGACCTCTTCTGCCCCACTTGGATGAAGACTTCAATCGGATGGAGGACCTCTTCTGCCCCACTTGGATGAAGAATTCGGCTCGGCTGAGTGAAGACAACTCAAGGTAGGGAGATCTTCAGGGGGTTATTGTTAGGTTTTTTTAAGGGGTGTTTGGGTGGGTTTTAGAGTAGGGGTATGTGGGTGGTGGGTTGTAATGTTGGGGGGGTATTGTATTTTTATTTACAGGTAAAAGAGCTGATTACTTTGGAGCAATGCCCCGCAAAAAGCCCTTTAAAGGGCTGGTAAAAGAGCTCATTACTTTGTAATTTAGGATAGGGTAGGGCATTTTATTATTTTGGGGGGCTTTTTTATTTTATTAGGGGGCTTAGATTAGGTGTAATTAGTTTAAAATTCTTGTAATTTTTTTTATTTTCTGTAATTTAGTGGGGGGTTTTTGTATTATAGTTTAGTTTATTTAATTGTATTTGAGTTTAGATAATTGTAGGTAATTAATTAAATTAATTTATTGATAGTGTAGTGTTAGGTGTATTTGTAACTTAGGTTAGGATTTATTTTACAGGAAATTTTGTAATTATTTTAACTAGGTAGCTATTAAATAGTTAAGCACCTAGTTAAAATATATACAAAGTTGCCCGTAAAATAAATAAAAATCCTAAAATAGCTACAATGTAACTATTAGTTATATTGTAGCTATATTAGGGTTTATTGTATAGATACGTATTTAGTTTTAAATAGGAATAATTTATTTAATGATAGTAAATTTATTTTGTTTAATTTAAATTATATTTCAGTTAGGGCGGTGTTAGGGTTAGACTTAGGTTTAGGGGTTAATAACTTTATTATAGTAGCAGCGACGTTGGGGACGGGAGATTAGGGGTTAATAATTGTAGGTAGGTGGCAGCAATGTTAGGGAGGGCAGATTAGGGGTTAATACAATTTATTATAGTGTTTGCGAGGCGGGAGTGCGGCGGTTTAGGGGTTAATACATTTATTATTGTGGGGGAGAGGTCCGATCGGCAGATTAGGGGTTAATAAATGTAGGTAGGTGGTGGCGACGTTGGGGAGGGCATATTAGGGGTTAATAAATATAATATAGGTGTCGGCGATGTTGGGGGCAGCAGATTAGGGGTTCATAGCTATAATGTAGGTGGTGGTGGTGTCCAGAGCGGCAGATTAGGGGTTAATAATATAATGCAGGTGGCGAGGATGTTGGGGGCGGCAGATTAGAGGTTAATAAGTGTAATGTTAGGGGTGTTTAGACTCGGGGTACATGTTAGGGTGTTAGGTGCAGACGTAGGAAGTGTTTCCCCATAGCAAACAATGGGGCTGCGTTAGGAGCTGAACGCTGCTTTTGTGCAGGTTTTTCAGCCAGCTCAGCCCCATTGTTTCCTATGGGGATATCGTGCACAAGCATGTTTTTCCAGCTTACCGCTACCGTAAGCAACGTTGGAATTTTCTGAGGCTAACGCAGCCATTCAGACAACTCGTAATACCAGCGTTGTCTTAAGGGTGCGCTGGAAAAAAAGGAGCGTTAGCACCGCGGGTCTTTACCAACAAAACTCTAAATCTAGGCGTTTATTTGCTAATGGAAATTCCTGAACCTCTTATTTCCTATTGGGTTGTCTTCAGTAAAGTCTTAAAGGGAACCACAACACCTGCTTTCTCTGATTATGCAAAATAAACTAACTATAATTCTGTTTGCAGTCTTCATCTTACTGCATTCTGTTGCAGAAAACAGCTTTAGAATTTTAATGATCATCATCAGCCTACTATCTGCTTTGTATGCTGCCATATTGTGAAGTACTTTCTACTACAGTGGGTCATGTGACTAATACGGCACCTTCTTCTATTACTAACGCTGAGGAAGCAGAGGAATCACTGCAGTGTCTTTTAAGAATGGCTTCAGTCACTGCTATAATTATAAATACCAAGAGCAGGGAAGGAAGTGGGAGTGGGAGAGGAATGCACAGGGGAAGAAAGGCTCTGGAGACAAAAAGCAAACTCATGCTGCAGATATGATTGTAACAAGATACTTCTGCATTTATGCAACTTTTTTATCTGTTTTTACTGCTCTTGAAAAAGACGCTTTTATATTTTTATATATTTTTATATATTTTTATATTTTTATCTTTCATATTTGGAATCATTCTTTCCTGTGACGAGCCGGACTTACTATATTGGATAAGTAAGTTACTACTTGATTTATAATAAAAGTTACTATTTTACTGCTGATGGGGTTTTTAATCCATTTCCAGCCCAGCTGATATCCTCTTTGGGATTTGTCTTCCTATCCTTTGGAGAAAGACACACCTTAGAAGCTGAACTCACATCACTGAAGGAGTGAGTATACTGCACATTATTTTGTTGGATCTAAACTTGCACATCAAGTCCATTTCTATCTATCATTAGAAAAATTAACTACACACCAAGACCAGCGCCATCCATTTCGATTTGACTTCTGCATTTATGTACGTTACTTACAGTATCAGGAGCCCTGAGTCTCCCTCCCCCCTCCTCCCTCCTCCTCTCCGCTTCCTTCCCTGTTCTTGCTATTTATAAATATAGCAGTGCCTGAAGCCGTTCGTCTCAGACACTGCAGTGCTCACTCTGCTTCCTCAGTGTTAGCAATAGAAGGTGCTGTGTGAGTCACATGACCTACTGATGTAGAACGCGCGTTACAATATGGCAGCATACATAGCAAGTGCTAGGCTGCGGATTAACCTTTAAATTATGAAGCTGTTTTTCTGCAACATAATGAAAAGATGAAAAGACTGCATAAATAATTGTTAGTTACTTTATCTTGCACAATTAGAACACGTTAGTTTTGAACATTTGAAGCAGATGTTGTAGTTCATTTCGTAGCTAGCGCTAGAAGCCAGCAGCAGCTAAATGTATTTTTATGTGGTCAGGATTGGCCAAGAATTAAAGTGAATCTTACATTTTTGTTGAATGTTACAGATGTAAGTTTGATCTTCTGAAAAACTTTCCTATCTGAGGGCCAGATTACGAATGGTGCGCTAACAGTTACATGGCAGCGATAGTGGGTTTATGGTAACTGTTTGCATGAGTTGGAAATAGCACATGTATTACAAGTTGAAAGTATACGCATTCGCTCAAGCGCAATTGAATTCAACATGCGTCAGGATATCGCAACCTTAGACTAGAGCTCTGGTTAATTGTTAGGCTCGAATAAAAAGTTTGACAAAACAAGATTACATTAAAAAGTACAGTTACACTCATAATAACAGGTGCACTATTAGTAGAAAACGTCCAGGATGTATAAACACAAAATTCAGGTGTATATGTGCAGTATACTCAGGTGTATAAGTGCACTATATTTACAAGTATGCATTTCTGGTGTCAGCGTTGCAACGAGTTGAGCTGTTTTTATGAGCTGTTTAAAATTAAACACTGTTCCTAAGACCTAAGCACTTTTGTTTTTTTTTTGTTTTTTTCGACATTGCTGACACCAGAAACTTGTGAGTTTACTGCACTTATACACCTGAATTTTGTGTAAATAGATGATGGAAGTTTTCTACTCCTAGTACACCTGTGAAATTCTACTATCTCAAGGGTCATGAGGATCCTATTTGCAAAGAAAGAACCCCTAAACCTGCGCCACCTACTACCGAATCCATATACTACTTATAGTCTCATTGGGAGAGACTGAGGGAAGACAGCGGTTGTACTTTAAGGGGAGTATTTTTTCTACCTTTGCTTACAGACTGTTTTTTTATACCATCTTAAAACTGTCTGTATATTGTATATTGTACACTCATAATAACACCATCTATTAAACATTTATGAAAAAATTGCATTAAAAATTTATAAAGGCTCAAAGATATGAGGTCTCAGGTGTTAGAAAAAAAGGTATGTGAAGGGCTCTATCATAGAGATGCATACATGCACATGTGCAAATATGTATGTGTATATATAAGAAGCTGCATCCAGGTGGTAAATCACCATAGAACAGGCTAACAATAGTATTGAGCCAGTTGTTCGTTCCTGTGAGTGTGCTTCTCTCTGTGTGTGTATATATATATCAAACTCCTGGAAGTAAATCCACCCTCCTGGGTAATCTGCCTGGGTGCAAAAATGGAGAAAATATATTGCAAACAAATGCACTCTCAGGACTTCTTTGTAGTGAGTCAAAAAACTAAATTTATTGACGTTTCGGGGTTCACACAGACCCCTTCATCAGAATAAACAATAGTGCAACATTTCTCTGTTAAATAATGTATCACAAAATACCAATACAATACAAACCAGCTGGGTTTTCAGATGTAAGAACACAAGTAAGAACACTTACGGTTTCAATGGAACACATGGCGTGTGTTCCACTGGGATACACAGAGGGACATGTTTGTACACACAGCTGGTTTGTATTGTATTGATATTTTGTGATACATTATTTAAGAGAAAAATGTTGCTCTATTGTTTATTCTTAAAATGGACTTTAAAAGTACCTTTTGTAGGGCATTGCCCTAAAGTTAAGAGCTCTTTTTCTACAAAACAAAACAAACACCCCATAACAGTATACAAACCCCAACCCCCCAAACCCACAAAATAAAAATAAAGTAAAACCTAATCTACCCATTGCCATGAAAAGGCCATTTGTATGGGCATTTCCCTTAAAAGGGCATTTAGCTCTTTTGCTGCCCAAGCCCTAATCTTAATATAAAAACCAATACAATAACAGCTTCTTAAATCCTATTGGCTGATTTGAACAGCACAATAGGATTTTAGCAGCTCTAATTCCTATTTTTTCCCAAATATTTCAACCAATAGGAATGCAAGGGACGCCATTTTGAAACAGCTCTGTTGCATTTAAGATTCAGTGTACGGAGGCGTATGAAGAGGATGCTCCACGCCTGATGTCTTCAGGATGGACCGGCTCCACGCCGCCGGTATAAAATTTTATCCACTTGTATGGAATATTCATTGATATTATCAGACACCCCAGCAGTGCTGATTTGTTTTTTGTACTATAAACTTTTTAAATGTATTTAATGACGGTATTTGTATATTGATTATAAAATATGGGTGACTTATAGGTTAACTTCTATTTTTTTCTATTTTTTTGGTCTCTTCTACATTTACAATTTGCTCTGTTATTTAGCATAAACAAGTGTGTGCCTAAAAGGTGTTTCTTTTTTCTTTTCTTTTTGGTATTAACTCTTTAAATGCACAAATTGAATGAGACATTCTGGGTCTGAATTGATACTGATATAGGACTATTTGCTTGAACTCAGGACCTCTTTTTTCTATGTTATCCCTATAAATGTTACCTTGTATATCATACCTCTGTTAATAGCATTGCTGAATCTTTTGGTGCTCTACAAATAAAATAATAATAATACAGTCACAGGCCACTTTATTAGGTACACCTTGCTAGTACCGGGTTGTACCCCCTTTTGCCTTCAGAACTGCCTTAATTCTTTGTGGCATAGATTCAACATGGTGTTGGAAACATTCCTCAGACATTTTGGGCCATATTAACATGATAGCATCATGCAGTTGCTGAAGATTTGTCGGCTTCATATTCATGATGCAAATCTCCCGTTCCACCACATCTCTAAGGTGCTGTATTGGATTGAGATCTGGTGTCTGTGGAGGTCATTGGAGTGCAGTGAACTCATTGTCATGTACAAGTAACCAGTTTGAGATGATTTGAGACATGGTGCATTATCCTGCTAGAAGTAGCCATCAGACGATGAGTACACTATAGTCATAAAGGGATGGACATGGTCAGAAACAATACTCAGGTAGACCATGGCATTTAAACAGTGCTCAGTTGGTACTAAGGGGCCCAAAGTGTGCCAATAAAATATCCTCCACACCATTACACCACCACCAGCTGTAACCATTGATACAAGGCAGGATGGATCCATGCTTTTATGTTGTTTATGCCAAATTCTGACCCTACCATCTGAATGTCACAGCTGACATTGAGACTCATCAGACCAGGCAACATTTTTCCAATCTTCTATTATCAAATTTTAGTGAGCCTGTGTGAATTTTAGCCTCAGTTTCCTGTTCTTAGCTGACAGGTGTGGCACCGGTGTGGTCTTCTGCTGTTGTAGCCCATCTGCTTCAAGGTTCAAAATGTTGTGCATTCAGAGATGGTATTCTGCATAGCTTGGTTGTAATGAGTGGTGGTTTGAGTTACTGTTGCCTTTCTTTCATCTCGAACCAGTCTGCCCATTCTCTTCTGACATCAACAAGACATTTTTTAAAAAAAGATGGGGGTTCATTGAAGAAGTTCTGGTGGATGGAGCAGTGTGCTGAGACATGTGTGAGCAGTCTTCCAGCAGCATACACTGTTTACACGCCATCTCAAGGGCCCTAGACCAGGTTGTAGCCTGACTTGGTCGAGCAAGGTGCGATGCTCGAGTGGGGCTGAGCTGGGAAGACACTGCTTAATCCTGGAGAGCAGCAGAGCAGTGGGTGCAGTGATAGCGACACTCAACAGGATCCGGTAGTGGGGAGGAGCTCCAAGATCACCACGTGGAGGTAACGTGGCCAGGAGAGTGGAGAGAACTGCAGCTGAGAGCAGGAGATGACGCGGAGTAAAACAAAAGCAGCACAGGATGGTCCTGGTTTAAGTTACTACCTTACAACAATGATGAATCAGTGGAAGGCAGGCAGGTAATTCAAGCTCAATGTTCAGCCAGTCTGGGGGCAGTACCAACAATGGTAACCGCAGCAGCTATCCTAAAACTGTAAGTACATTCCCTTATGTTAAGGGGGGTTTAAAAGCAGTGCATTGATGATGGTGGCAGTGTGGCTGTTGGCTGTCTAGGAGGCAGTAATATAAAGGGTAAAGCTTGTTTGGTACTTGCTATATACTTTGGGTACTGTAGCACCCAGTGAAGATCTTGGGTAGACCCAATCAGGGGTGCTTGATAAGCTATTACTTGTCCTGCTGGTATAAAGCTGTTTTTTATTAAACATTTTGAGAGTACAGTACAAGTAAAGTCAAACTCATTTAACAACAGAAGCATCACCTGTCATAAAAAGAGGTGTGTTTAAGGGAGCAGTTACATATAAAGAGGTCACAGATCTCTTACAGTTCAACCCTAAGGGCCGATATTGGTTATAACACATATATTAGCATCTCTTATAAGTCTCTAATGCCGGTTGATTGTAATGAAGGTAACATACATAAAGTCTGTCAAACATAGTTCCCTCTGTAAAATCCATCTGGTGATATAGTAGGAGGCAGGTGGTCTGCCCGTGTGTTTTGGGAAGAAAATCCCAAGTTCCATATTTTTTGACTACTTGTATTAACAGAAAAGAAAAAGAAAAAACAAACAAAAAAAAGGAAAAAGGAATGGGCCTATGCAATCAATATAGACAATTTTAAACATACTAACTTTAAACTTTGTGTTATCTATCAATTAACCAACTTTCATCACTTTACTACTTCTTAAACTAATTACCTCCATTGCTCCTAGAAATTTTAAAAGAATCTTGCCTTCCCAGTCTTGCCGTGGCATTCTACCTAGATATGTGCCCTCCCACACCCACTCCATCTATGGTTGTTTTATGATATGATACTTGAGTGCAATATATTCCCTCCCTCACCCTCAAGCATCCAGTAGTACCATATCTTCTGGAAGGAATCTGAGGTGTTTTGTATGTGAGCAGCCAATTCAAACATAGAGTATGTTTGCCTAATTTTGGACAAGATTTCAGACCATGTGGGTGCTCCCGTTTTCCAGTACTTTGCTATGCTGGTTCTAGCGATGGTGCATAATATTCTAATGACATCATTAATATGGTTATTGAATGTGGGTAGTTTGTCATGTAAAAGAGCTTGTGGTATTTTGAGAATTATATTCTCATCTAGTAAGCTGCTTAGGAGCTTAGAGAGTTCCGTCCATATAACAATAACCCTGTGACACTCCCACCACATATGTAGATATGTTCCCGCCTCTTTACACCCCCTGTAGCATAGTTTAGAGCCACTCATAATGGAGTGAGCTGTCTGAATGGGAGTCAGGTACCACCGAAAGGAGGTCTTGATGATATTTTCTCTAAGGTCAGTACTTAGTAGATTCTTACTTGATTCATAAAACAACCTGTCCCAGTTTTCTTGTTCTCTTTCCGCCCCAGATCTGTCTCCCATCTAAGCACTAGAGGAGACTTGAATTTGAGTTTAGCTGTCTGCAAGTCCAGATATATCTGTGATATTGCATGTTTAGGTCTGTTGGAGGTGCTACTCAGTCTTTCCAGATTTGTGGTTGGATGTGTTGGAAATTTAGATATGTAGATTCGAATAGCAGATGCGATTTGTAAGTATAGAAACCACTGTAATGGTAGCGGATTTAACTTTTGGCTCAATTGTAAAAATGAGATAGGTGACCCATTCTTAACAAGATCTGCAACTCTGTAGAGTCCCTTATTCTGTCTGTAATCCGCTGCTATCAAATATGTTAAGGGTTTTTTCAGAGAGTTTGCTGGGAAAACGTTGGGAGTCTTAAGAGCAGAGTGCCATTCCTATATTGATAGCTTAGTAATTGAGGCGTATTGTGTTGTCCCCTCCCCCTCAAACCCAGAATTCTATATAATGTCCTCTGGGGAGCTGAGTTTCCCTATCTCAGACTCCAGGGCCGGCCAGAGGATGTTTCTGTCTCTCTGGCCACATAGGGAGATCTGAGCTAGCCTAGAGGCCTCGTAGTAGTTGAGTAAATTGGGTAGTCCAACCCCTCCCAACTGTCTGTGACGTGTTAGAACCTGGGAAGGTATTCTAGCCTGTTTCCTATCTCTGAGAAAGCTGTGCATTGCCGATTGAAGTGATTCAAGGTCCTGTTTGTTGACCTTAATTGGTAGAGCTCTGAATAAATATAGTAGCCTTGGCAAAACGTTAATTTTAATGGAAGTTAATCTTCCATACCAGAAGAAATATAAAGCTGTTTTTTAAAAGACACCCAGAGTGTATAAAAGAAGCTCAAGTGGTAGACTGCTGTTTACAATTTTCACACTTTTTGGAGAAAAAAAAATGTAACAAGGACACACAAAAAAAAAAGGTAAACAAGGGAAAAAGCTAGCAAATCAATGATTAACTTTGCAAAGGCCCCTTTTGGGTAAGAATATATTTATAAATGGAATATCAACATTCAAGAAGTAAAACGAAGAAGCTTATAAAAGGCCTTTTATTAAAGAACAGGCACCACTGGTCTTATACACATAACTCATTTAAAGATTGTTGCTGAAAACCAGTTGGAATCTTAAATTATGCTTCAATTGGACTGAATTGCTCCTATTTTCTTGAAAAAAAAAATTGGGGGGGGGGGTGCTTAAAGTGTATCTGTAGGGGACCACTAATAAGTAGAGTGCTCTAAAAAAAATGATGTTCTACAGAGGTATTTGCTGTTGCTAGAACTAACTGAGAATAGATGTAATTAGAAGTAGTTGTATTTTTGTTTTATTAGATTCTAGTCTGGATGTAGCTGCTGCTGCAAGGGAAAAAAATAAATAATAATTGATATATATATATATATATATATATATATATATATATATATATATATATATATATATATATATATATATAAATATATATATGAGCAGGTGTAGTGGAAGTTACTTGTTAGTGCTGACACAGGGAAAAATAAGTTTATTTTGTATTTCTGCACTCTGGTTCTCAGTTGCTGTCCCCAAATATACATGAAGGTTGGATATTCAAGACCTATAGAGACACACTTTATAGAACTACAGTTTCATTAGGGTGCAAGTATCTACTGAGCAATTTCCCCGTTTTGTCGCTTGGTGGTTAGCCTAGGTCAGTTTACTACTCTTCAATTTAATGGAAAAATATTATGTTGATAGCAATATGCCACCTAAAAACAAACTGGGAGATAAGGGCTTAAGGAAATCAATAGATAGATCGGTAGAACAGCCCCAGTTAGGTCTAGAAGGTTCAGTAGAAAAATAAAACATTAACATTATTGCACAGATTACTCAGATTCTGATCCCAAAATTGAGGGGGTACAAAGAGAAGTTCAGAAAGATATTCAACTTTTATCAGCAGAAATTAAAATCTTTCAACAAAGATTAGGAGAAGCTGAATAAAGGATTTCAGATTAAGAGGACTCCCAAATAAATATCCTAGATAGAATCCGAGTGTTAGAACAACAAAATAGAGGTCTGTTACTTAAAGTAGAAGACATGGAGAATAGGTCAAGGAGAACAAATCTGAGAGTATTGGGAATCCCAGAATCAATCAAGGCGGCAGAACTGGAGGGTTTTTTTGAGCCCCAACTATCAGGCTTGCTGGGCTTTAAGGTAGAAAAGGGCACTTTTGAAATTGAGAGAGTACATAGAAGTAACATAGAAACTTACAGAGACCAACCCAGGCCGGTTATAGCAACATTTGCAAGTTTTAAAGATAAAACTACTATTTTCAGGGCATTTAAACAAACAAATAACATACTATATCAAGGTAATACAATTCTTATGTACCAAGATTATGTAGCAGAAATGGTCAAAGCAAGAAAAGAGCTAATTCCATTATGCAATGAATTAAACAATAAGGGGTTTAGAGCTTTTGTTATTTTTCCAGCTAAAGTCAAAGTTATCTTGCAAGATGAGGTAAAGTTTTTTGCAGAATAAAGAAGTGATCTACAGTTTTTTTTAAATGCTGCTAAAATTTAAGAAGGCCTCCTAGTGAAGGCTTGTGAGGCAAGGGGTGGGCAAAGGGGGGAATATATTTTTAGAATAACATGGAGTTAAGAATTTTTTCTTTTCTTTCTTTTCTTTCTCTTTTTACTTTGAATATTGAGCATAATGCACCTTTTCACATTAAGGAACACTGGTATACATAGTATACATTTATGAGTTGATTGTAGACATCACTCTTTATCACTATTATGGAATATATTCGACGCATATATAATTATTGAATTAATACTAATGTAATTATCTTCACAACATTATTGAGTTTTTTCTTTTTTATTTTTCTTCTTTTCTTTCTTATCTGCGCCCCCTCTTGCCAGGTAATTCACTGGCAATATTTTATACTAGAATGTTAAATGTTACATTGTAGAATGTGGGGGGTATAAACTCCCCCATTAAAAGGAAAAAGATTTTTAATCATTTAAGAAAATGCTTTAATTCCGATTTGTTATTTTTACAAGAGACACATTTGCTTGAAAGCATTTGAAACTAAAAAGAGAATGGGTGAAGGAAATCATATTCTTATCCTACAAAAAAAGTAGCAGAGGTATAGCAATAATGCAAAATTAGACTATCAGATAAAAAAGACAGTCTGTGATCCCCAGGGTAGGTATCTTATTATGCAAATTTTAGTAAATAAAGAAGTTTTGACTTTGTGTAATATTTATGGCCCTAATGAGTCTAGCAGAGCTTTTTGGGAATCACTGATTGAAGTATTAAATACATTTAGTGACACAAAAAATGATTTTATGTGGTGATTTCAACTTAGCCCCTAATTTTAAAATTGCAGACTAAATAAAGAAAATGAGACATCCAAGGAAAACAAATATAAAAGAGGTAAATTTGATTAAAAAAAAGAAATTAGCTTATTTGCTGATGGAAGCATGAGATCTGTTGGACTCTTGGGGATATACAAATCCAGCCTCAAAGGAATTTACATGCATGTCCAAAAAATATGAATCGATGTCTAGGATAGATTTTTTTTTTTTTATCTCAAGGGAATTAGAGCAACAAATTATAAATGAAAGAATAGGGGATATTATAATTTCCGACCATGCACCAATTAACAATATGTTGTCATTATCAAATAAAGGTAAACAAACACGGAGATTTATGTTTCCCAAGTTTCTTTACAGCTCCAAAAAATGTGAACTTTTTAAAAGAAAAATGGGAAGAAATTCTTGAAAATAATAAAGGTAACAAATGTAATATTCAAACAATTTAGGGAAATCGGTTATTAGAGGTCCTATTATTGCCTTTGTAGCTAACTATAATAAAACTATGCAAATGCCGTATAGACAGCTAAGCGAAAAATTGGGAGCAGCTTATACACTATACATGGGAAATCAGTCTCACATCAATTAAAAAAGGTATCTGGCTATTAAAAAGGAAATTACCTGACCCAGCAAGCTACTAGAGACATAAAAAAAAGTGCAAGGCAAATTTTACAGACAGGGCAACAGAGCAGGTAAATTGTTAGCCAGTCTAGTTAAAAATCGTAAATCCAATAAGCATATTCTGCAAATAGAAACAGAGAAGGGAATTAAGACAAAATCGGAAGATATTGCTGAAGAGTTTCGTAAATTTTATGCAACATTATACACATCAGAAAAATATAGCAATATAAAAAAAGAGAGTAAAGTGTTTCTAGACTCAATTTCCCTGCCAGAAATTGCACAGGAGGACCAGCAGGAAGATCTAAATGCAGTAATTACGATAGAGGAAGTTAGTAAAAACTTGAGAGAGCTAAAAATAGGAAAAGCACCAGGACCAGATGGTCTCCCTGTGGAATGGTATAAAATAATTAAATACAAGTTTCTAAAATTTTGGGAGAATTATTTAACCTATATCTATCAGGGGAAATGCAGCCCTCTCAAGAATTTTCAGCTGCATGTATAATTGTTATACCAAAAGCTGGAAAAGATCCTCTTAAAGTTGCCTCATACAGACTGATCTCGTAGCTTAACCAAGATTACAAGTTACTGGAAAATATCATAGCTAACAAATTAAAAAAATTCTTACCCTCACTAATATATAACGATCAGTCAGGCTTTGTTCAAACAAGATCCCCCACAAAAAACATGAGAAAAGTGTTTTTATATATATATATATATATATATATATATATATATATATATATATAGTGAACCATTTCTGGCTACTTAACAAAAAACAGATAGAACAGCCTAAGAAGAATGTTGTTCTCTTAGCATTAGACGCTGAAAAAGCCTTCAATGCGGTCGAATGGCCATTTTTATTTTCGTGCTTAAAAAATATAATATCCAGGGATTTTTTCCTTTCCCTTATTAAAAACATTTATAATAATCCAGCGGATCTATTGTCTGTTAATTGGGAGACATCCCCAAGGTTCATTCTACAAAGGGGAACAAGGCAAGGATGTCCCTTATTGCCACTATTATTCAATCTAGTATTGGAACCCCTGGCTGCCAAACTTCGTAAAATCCCCTTCGGCTTTAAGATGAAGGAGATTAGTTTTAACTTGGTGCTGTACGCAGATGACATGTTGCTTTTTCTACAAGACGTAGAACTGCATCTAAATGATATAATGCAAGTAATTAAGACATTTGGACTGCTCTCACAGGCTATAAAATAAATGAGAATAAATCAGAGATCTTGTGGCTTAGTAAGGAAAGTTGAAAATTTCAGGGTGTGTCCAAGTCGTAGCCATGTGCAGTCATGAATATCAGCAGCTCCGTTTATAACTTAAATTTTAAAGCCAAATACCTGTATGCTGGCATTCAGTATATTATTATAACTTGAGGTATATACTAAGAAGAAGGTTTGGAGCCATCTGACACCTTTTCCTACTGTTATCGAGATCGTAGATGATCCAAATTGAATGAGGCTGCTGGCGGCAGCCTACACCATACCATCTATACCCTCTGGTCAGACATTAGGCTGGGTAAGAGCAGTGTTTGCCTGCTAAGAGTAACACACCTCATAGCCCTAGCTACACTCCCATACAACAGACAACTTCATCAACAGGGGCCGGGAGATTAGAAGTGTGACTTATTCTACCATGGAGACAGACGTATTGGTATTGTTAGCAAAAAACAGATAGAACAGCCTAAGAAGAATGTTGTTCTCTTAGCATTAGATGCTGAAAAAGCCTTCAATGCGGTCGAATGGCCATTTTTATTTTCGTGCTTAAAAAATATAATATCCAGGGATTTTTTCCTTTCCCTTATTAAAAACATTTATAATAATCCAGCGGATCTATTGTCTGTTAATGGGGAGACATCCCCAAGGTTCATTCTAGAAAGGGGAACAAGGCAAGGATGTCCCTTATTGCCACTATTATTCAATCTAGTATTGGAACCCCTGGCTGCCAAACTTCGTAAAATCCCCTTCGGCTTTAAGATGAAGGAGATTAGTTTTAACTTGGTGCTGTACGCAGATGACATGTTGCTTTTTCTACAAGACGTAGAACTGCATCTAAATGATATAATGCAAGTAATTAAGACATTTGGACTGCTCTCACAGGCTATAAAATAAATGAGAATAAATCAGAGATCTTGTGGCTTAATAATAAAAGTTGAAAATTTCAGGGTGTGTCCAAGTCGTCGCCATGTGCAGTCATGAATATCAGCAGCTCCGTTTATAACTTAAATTTTAAAGCCAAATACCTGTATGCTGGCATTCAGTATATTATTATAACTTGAGGTATATACTAAGAAGAAGGTTTGGAGCCATCTGACACCTTTTCCTACCGTTATCCAGATCATAGATGATCCAAATTGAATGAGGCTGCTGGCGGCAGCCTACACCATACCATCTATACCCTCTGGTCAGACATTAGGCTGGGTAAGAGCAGTGTTTACCTGCTAAGAGTAACACACCTCATAGCCCTAGCTACACTCCCATAAAACAGACAACTTCATCAACAGGGGCCGGGAGATTAGAAGTGTGACTTACTCTACCATGGAGACAGACGTATTGGTATTGCTGCAACAGATATCATGTAAGATGGTGGATCAGTTTGCATCCCTTTAGGAGAGTTTGAGAGTGGAGAGGGACGACTCCTTGGAAGAGAAGGGGACATACAGGTCAACACTGACCTTAGCAAAGGCACAAGATCTACAAGCAGTGGTACATGAAGGGGAGGCTTTTAATACCCAAAGCGAGATTGCTATAACAGCCAAACTACCGGAAGGTGACAGAGAGTTACCACTACATAATACCTACCCAAGCTATCCACGAGGCGCCTATCCTTGCTCCAACACTAATATTTTGGAAAAACTGGGTCATCCGGTGATGCGACCGGTCGACAAGGGACTGAGATGCAGTAAGAAGCCTCATTATGTGGCAACACCGATGCCAGGATATTTATATTTTCTCTCCGGGCACCCCATAACTCTAAAGTACTGGTATGCCAGAAAAATTTTGAGAGCTCCTGAGCCTACTGCAGTTAACACATCTAGTGAGGAGTCGGTCCGTTGCAGATATCAGGAGGTCATGGGGGAGCCTGGACTCCCTGTTCACAAATTTTGGCATAGGTTAAATATCAAGTGGCAACTTAAGAGTCTCCTGAGGGTGAAAGTTTGCACAATCTAAACCCAGTTATGTATCTTATATATGATTTTGTTGTACTCCTATTTCCAAGCTTTAAGAAAAAACAAACAGATGCACAAAAACAGAAAAAGCTAGCTAAACTAAAAGGAAAGGATAGTCTTGATAAAGGTCTCTCAGTCAGCCGAAACACGTTGACCTCCTGTGACATACCAGCCCAAGTTCCTATTTGTATATGGTGAGCACGTTTCCTTTTAGTTTAGCTAGCTTTTTCTGTTTTTGTGCATCTGTTTGTTTTTTCTTTCACATTTACATTTTAGATGTTCCTACTCTGAACCAGAAGTTTTGGATAAAAGATTTTCCTCCCCTGGATAATAGTACTTTCCTCTCTCTTCTCTGGATCCTTCCACACTGGACCTCCACTGGATTTTTTACTCTTTGTGACTGTATAAACTTTGGGACTAGATCGTTGCTTTATATATGGGACGTCCCTTTATCTGAGCTCAGATTCATTAATATCATTCATTTATTTTTCTTATTGTTCCTTTTTTATACCCTTATTTTGTCATATGTTTGACATATGTTTTTTACTGTTGCTTTTTAACTATTTTACTTTAGATTGTGACTAACTCTGCTAGATTGCTACATAGTTCTAACAATCTTGTTCCATATATTCCTTGGAATAAAACCATTTTTATATATAAAATATGTTTTTGTATAATCTTTATTGTCTGTATTTTTTACCCTATTTCTACGCTCCTTACTTATACAGTATTATGTGTTATTAATATAGTACTATTTCTACACTCTTTAGTAATACAGTACTATGTGTTGTTTTTTTGTCCATTTCACACCCATATTGATAATCTCTTTGGGCCCAGCTTTTCCACCAGCACACTTAAGCCTCCTTTGGGTGGCGCTCCTATGTCCCCACTATGTATTTATATATGTAAGAATTAGTGTGCTTTTAATCTTAATATTATCCTCAGTTAATGTGATCTTCTACAATGAGCCAATTCTTGAATTCACACATCCTGACATTTTCAGATGCTTAGATTCAATAAGATGTTTTACCTGTATACACATTATGTTTGCTTATGTTGTCAAATATACAAACCTCAATAAAAATCTATGATTTAAAATAAAAGTTGAAAATGTACCTTTTGTTGAAGTTAAAAAATATCTAACCTATCTGGCATTTGCATCTCCAGCAATCCAAAAGAATGGTATAAAATACATTTTAGCCAGATTTATGAAGACATTAAAATGGATTTTATGCGTCAGGGGGAGCTCATCTAATAAAGATGATTATTTTCCCAAAATTATTATATCCAATGAATATGGTTCCGATTATGATTCCTAAATGTGATATCAATAAATTGAATAGGATGTTTAATCTCTTTATGTGGGAAGTAAAAAAAACACGAATCAGTTTAAAAAATTACAAATGAAAAGGGAAAATGGGGGATTAGGTATCTCAGATATTCATTACAATAATCTGGCAGCATTAACAAAGGGAGCATTAGACTGGCTTCTAGGCACAGAGCAGTTTTATATTGAGGCTATGGATTTGCTTATTCTAGAGGATATAGCATAAGCCTCGCTGCTACATCAAAAATGGAAGAATATAGCACCTGTAATTAGAAACAACATCATGTATGAGAGTATATACTCAGAGCCTGGCAGAAAGGTCATAAGGTTTTGGGAGCCGAGCAATGTGTTTCATTATTTTTACCTATAAAGGGAAACCCATGGTTTTTACCAGGAAGGATTGCAGGATTCTCTAAAAAGTGGCATAAGATAAACATAAAAACAATAGGAGACTTAATAAACATACCACATAAGAAAATCATTTCTTTTGAAGAGTTACCAAATAAGGTGTAGATACCAGACTCTTATTATTTTGCCTATACTCAAATTACTCATTACATTAATAATTTACTGCAAAAGCACCCCTCGTTATGGGAAACTCACTGCTTGGATAAATCTATCTTAATGTTTAAGAACGGAGAATTCACTTATTTGTTTATTTATGAAGCTCTGCTAGACTCAAATAAGGGCAAGATTGTATCTAAACTTTCAGAGGCTTGGAACAAGGAGGCAGACGAGGGGGTCTATAGAAGAGTTGCACAAAAGTTTAAAACTTACCCACCAAGTTACATGTGATGCATACTTTAGGGAATCACAATCTACAATAGTTCATACATTTTATGTAACACCAAAGGCTGTTAGTAGATGATTTAACTGCAAGAGTGACTGCATTAAATGCAAACTGGGTAACCCAAATCTTAAACACTATTTATGGGATTGCCCAAAGTTTAAACAACTTTGGGCTAACATAAGTTATTGGGCCTCAAAAGTACTGAAATTAAAGGTGCAGTTAAACTTTAAAAATGTCATAGCCTTGGTCAATTTAACAATAAAAAAAAAAAATCAGAGGCTTTCGTGGTAATGGTGATAATGTTAACAAGGAAATGTATTCTAAGATCTTGGCTGTCTCCTAGCATCCCTAATTTCAAAGAGATTGTAGAGTCCTTAAAAAAACAAGGGTCTATTGAGGTGTTTGATGTTATGTTTGAAAGAGAACAAAGATTAGAAAACTTCATTTGGAAATGGCATAGCTTTATTAAAGTCTTACGCCTAGATTTAGAGTTCTGCGGCCAAAGGGGGGTGCGTTAGCTACGCGTGCTTTTTTCCCACGCACCTTTTAAATACCACTGGTATTTAGAGTTCACAGAATGGCTGGGTTTTCAGTGCGTTAGGCTCCAAAAAGGGAGCGTAGAGCATAATTTAACGCCACTGCAACTCTAGATACCAGCGGTGCTTACGGAAGCGGCCAGCTTCAAAAACGTGCTCGTGCACCATTCCCCCATAGAAAACAATGGGGCTGATTGAGCTGAAAAAAACCTAACACCTGCAAAAAAGCCGCGTTCAGCTCCTAACGCAGTCCCATTGTTTTCTATGGGGAAACACTTCCTACGTCTGCACCTAACATGTACCGGAGTCTAAACACCCCTAACCTTATACTTATTAACCCCTATTCTGCCGCTCCCACTATCGCTGACACCTGCATATTATTATTAACCCCTAATCTGCCGCTCCGTACACTGCCGCCACCTACATTATAGCTATGTACCCCTAATCTGCTGCCCCTAACACCGCCGACCCCTATATTATATTTATTAACCCCTAATCTGCCGCCCCCAACGTCGCCTCCACCTAACTACACTTATTAACCCCTAATCTGCCGACCGGACCTGAGCGCTACTATAAAAAGTTATTAACCCCTAATCCGCCTCACTCCTGCCTCAATAACCCTATAATAAATAGTATTAACGCCTAATCTGCCCTCCCTAACATCGCCGACACCTAACTTCAATTATTAACCCCTAATCTGCCGACCGAATCTCGCAGCTACTGTAATAAATGGATTAACCCCTAAAGCTAAGTCTAACCCTAACACTAACACCCCCCTAAGTTAAATATAATTTAAATCTAACAAAATAAATTAACTCTTATTAAATAAATTATTCCTATTTAAAGCTAAATACTTACCTGTAAAATAAACCCTAATATAGCTACAATATAAATTATAATTATATTATAGCTATTTTAGGATTAATATTTATTTTACAGGTAACTTTGTATTTATTTTAACCAGGTACAATAGCTATTAAATAGTTAATAACTATTTAATAGCAAAAATAGTTAAAATAATTACAAAATTACCTGTAAAATAAATCCTAACCTAAGTTACAATTAAACCTAACACTACACTATCAATAAATTAATTAAATACAATATCTACAAATAAATACAATGAAATAAACTAACTAAAGTACAAAAAATAAAAAAGAACTAAGTTACAAAAAATAAAAAAATATTTACAAACATCAGAAAAATATTACAACAATTTTAAACTAATTACACCTACTCTAAGCCCCCTAATAAAATAACAAAGACCCCCAAAATAAAAAAAATGCCCTACCCTATTCTAAATTACAAAAGTTCAAAGCTCTTTTACCTTACCAGCCCTGAACAGGGCCCTTTGCCGGGCATGCCCCAAAAGAATTCAGCTCTTTTGCCTGTAAAAAAAACACATACAATACCCCCCCAACATTACAACCCACATACCCCTAATCTAACCCAAACCCCCCTTAAATAAACCTAACACTAAGCCCCTGAAGATCTTCCTACCTTATCTTCACCATACCAGGTTCAACGATCGATCCAGAAGAGCTCCTCCGATGTCTTGATCCAAGCCCAAGCGGGGGGCTGAAGATATCCATGATCCGGCTGAAGTCTTCATCCAAGCGGGAGCTGAAGAGGTCCATGATCCGGCTGAAGTATTCTATCAATGGCATCTTCAATCTTCTTTCTTCCGGATCCATGTTCATCCCGCCGATGCGGAACATCCATCTTCACCGACGACTTCCCGACGAATGACGGTTCCTTTAAGGGACGTCATCCAAGATGGCGTCCCTCGAATTCCGATTGGCTGATAGGATTCTATCAGCCAATCGGAATTAAGATAGGAAAATTCTGATTGGCTGATGGAATCAGCCAATCAGAATCAAGTTCAATCAAGTTCAATCCGATTGAGCTTGCATTCTATTGGCTGTTCCGATTTTTACAGGCAAAAGAGATGAATTCTTTGTGGCATGCCCCGCAAAGGGCCCTTTTCAGGGCTGGTAAGGTAAAAGAGCTTTGAACTTTAGTAATTTAGAATAGGGTAGGGCATTTTTTATTTTGGGGGTCTTTGTTATTTTATTAGGGGGCTTAGAGTAGGTGTAATTAGTTTAAAATTGTTGTAATTTTTTTCTAATGTTTGTAAATATTTTTTTATTTTTTGTAACTTAGTTCTTTTTTATTTTTTTTACTTTAGTTAGTTTATTTAATTGTATTTATTTGTAGGAATTGTATTTAATTTATTTATTGATAGTGTAGTGTTAGGTTTAATTGTAGATAATTGTAGGTAGATTATTTAATTTATTTATTGATAGTGTAGTGTTAGGTTTAATTGTAACTTAGGTTAGGATTTATTTTACAGGTAATTTTGTAATTATTTTAACTATTTTAGCTATTAAATAGTTCTTAACTATTTAATAGCTATTGTACCTGGTTAAAATAAATACAAAGTTGCCTGTAAAATAAATATAAATCCTAAAATAGCTATAATATAATTATAATTTATATTGTAGCTATATTAGGGTTTATTTTACAGGTAAGTATTTAGCTTTAAATAGGAATAATTTATTAAATAAGAGTTAATTTATTGCGTTAGATTTAAATTATATTTAACTTAGGGTGGTGTTAGTGTTAGGGTTAGACTTAGCTTTAGGGGTTAATCCATTTATTACAGTAGCGGCGAGATTCGGTCGGCAGATTAGGGGTTAATAATTTAAGTTAGGTGTCGGCGATGTTAGGGAGGGCAGATTAGGGGTTAATACTATTTATTATAGGGTTATTGAGGCGGGAGTGAGGCGGATTAGGGGTTAATAACTTTATTATAGTAGCGGTGAGATCCGCTCGGCAGATTAGGGGTTAATAAGTGTAGGCAGGTGGAGGCGACGTTGAGGGGGGCAGATTAGGGGCTAATAAATATAATATAGGGGTCGGCGTTGTTAGGGGCAGCAGATTAGGGGTACATAAGGATAACGTAGGGGGCGGCGCTTTGCGGTCGGCAGATTAGGGGTTAATTATTGTAGGTAGCTGGCGGCGACATTGTGGGGGGCAGGTTAGGGGTTAATAAATATAATATAGGGGTCGGCGGTGTTAGGGGCAGCAGATTAGGGTACATAAGTATAACGTAGGTGGCGGTCGGCAGAATAGGGGTTAAAAAAATGTAATCGAGTGGCGGCGATGTGGGGGGACCTCGGTTTAGGGGTGTATAGGTAGTTTATGGGTGTTAGTGTACTTTAGAGCACAGTAGTTAAGAGCTTTATAAACCAGCGTTAGCCCAGAAAGCTCTTAACTACTGACTTTTTTCTGCGGCTGGAGTTTTGTCGTTAGAATTCTAACGCTCACTTCAGCCACTACTCTAAATACCGGAGTTAGAAAGATCCCATTGAAAAGATAGGATACGCAAATGACGTAAGGGGATCTGCGGTATGGAAAAGTCGCGGCTGGAAAGTGAGCGTTAGACCCTTTCCTGAATGACTCCAAATACCGGCGGTAGCCCAAAACCAGCGTTAGGAGCCTCTAACGCTGGTTTTCACGGCTACCGCCCAACTCTAAATCTAGGCCATAGAGATTTCAGTTCAGAAACAAATCTTGTCACCATTAATAGGTGACACAAATAATTATGGATGCTGGGGGAAAGAACTAGATCTGTATTGTATAACTTGAATTGAGGCCGGACCTTAATAAGGCAATAAGCTAGCTGTATAAAGGAAACTATAGTTTGTACTTGTATGGTGTAGGGGTCATTACCTTCGGAAATATGCATAATACATTATGGATTACTATGTTAGTGTTAAGTTTGTTAACAATTGTTTGGAAAATTGTGTCTTTTTTTCTCTTGTTTTTTTATTTATTTCGGTTTGCATTTGATGTGTAAACACATAATACCAATAAATTAAAAGAGAGAAGCGCTCAACCTGTGAACGAACAATAGCATAATAGCTTGTTCTATGGCTAATTAACAATCAAGAAGCAGCCTCTTTTTGCTCATGTGCCTTTCACCGAGAAGAACTTTCCTGAAGCATATCAGTCTGATCCTCATTTAACAGTACAGTCCAGCCCCGAAATACCAGGCAATCCCTCTCAGGACAAGGGAAACAGCAAAACCCCAGACGTACGTTTTGGCCTACTGTGGGCCTCATCAGTGAGGTGTAGCCATATCTCTCTAGGCACACTGAGCAACGGGTCCCCATCTGGATTCCCGCATCAAACTTAGGGAGACTATTCTAAGAGTCATAATTTGCATAAATTAAAAGAGAGAAGTGCTCAACCTGTTAGTGTTAAGTTTGTTAACAATTGTTTGGAAAATTGTGTCTTTTTTTCTTTCTCTTGTTTTTTATATATTTCGGTTTGCATTTGATGTGTAAACACATAATACCAATAAATTAAAAGGGAAGCGCTCAACCTGGGAACGAACAATAGCATAATAGCTTGTTCTATGGCTAGTTACCACTCAAGAAGCAGCCTCTTTTTTGCTCAATATGTGCCTTTCACAGAGAACTTTCCTGCATATCAGTCTGATCCTCACTTAACAGTACAGTCCAGCCTCAAAATACCAGGCAATACTTCTCAGAACAAGGGAAACAGCAAAACCCCAGACGTACGTTTTGGCCTAGTTTGGGCCTCGTCAGTGAGGTGCAACCATATCCCTCTAGGAACACTGATCAATGGGTCCACGTCTGGATTCCTGCATCACACTTAGGGAGACTTTTCTAAGAGTCATAATTTGCATAAATTAAAAGAGCGAAGCGCTCAACCTGGGAACAAACAATAGCATAATAGCTTGTTTTATGGCTAGTTACCACCCAAGAAGCAGCCTCTTTTTGCTCAACATGTGCCTTTCACAGAGAAGTACTTTCCTGTAGCATATCATTCTGATCCTTACTTAACAGTACAGTCCAGCCCCGAAATACCAGGCAATCCCTCTCAGAACAAGGGAAACAGCAAAACCCCAGACGTACATTTCGGCCTAGTGTGGGCCTCGTCAGTGAGGTGCAGCCATATCCCTCTAGGCACACTGAGCAATGGGTCCATGGATGCTGGGGGAAAGAACTAGATTGGTATTGTATAACTTGAATTGAGGCCGGACCCTAGTAAGGCAATAAGCTAGCTGTATAAAGGAAACTATGGTCTGTACTTGTATGGTGTAGGGGTCATTACCTTTGGAAATATGCATAATACATTATGGATTAATATGTTAGTGTTAAGTTTGTTAACAATAGTTTAGAAAATGGTGTCTTTTATTCTTTCTCTTGTTTTTTATATATTTCTTTTCTGTTCTTTTTTTTCTTATTGTTTGGAATAAATAAAAAAATAAAAACAATGCATTTTTGTCCACACAACTACCACTCACTGGATATTTTCTCTTTTTCGGACCATTCTCTGTAAACCCTAGAGATGGTTGTGCATAAAAATCCCAGATCAGCAATTTTTAAAATACTCAGACCAGCCCGTCTGGCACCAACAACCATGCCACATTCAAAGTCACGTATATCCCCTTTCTTCCCCATTCTGATGCTCGATTTGAACAAGTCATCTTCACCACATCTAGATGCCTAATTGCATTGAGTTGCTGCCATGTGGTTGGCTGATTAGCAATTTGTGTTATTTGCAATTGAACATAATAAAGTGGCCAGTGAGTGTATATATTGTTCTGATAATATTTAAAGTGTGGCATTGGTTAAAAAAGCAAATGTTATATATATTAATATGTAGCCAGAAAAAAAAATGTAAATACTGACACACTTCATAAAATACCCAGGCAAAAAGTCATTCATCTTGTAGGTATCATAATGGTCCTTGTAAAGGAAAAACTCATTTATAAATTGGTATTTATAATAGACAACAGCAAGTGAATGTATGGCGCTTAACAGTAATGAAATGCTGCATTTGTATTTTGCAATGAGAACAATAAATAAACATAAATTGCCAACTATCTGACACAAATGGCAATTTATAATTCATTTGTTTTATATAAAATGTCACCATCATGTAGAAACAATCTTTTTTCCCAAATTGGAATGTCCAGCTGATGTCTTGCCTTACATTTTAGAATAAAGTAGTACCAGAAGCACATGAGTCCCAGTATGAAAAGAAAGACAGAATCACATAAGTGGAGTTGATTTTATTATAAATACCATACAGCACCATGTTGGATGCTCAAGACATATTTGAGCACTAAAAACTCAATGCTTAACATGCATGTAAAATATTGCCAAAAGTTTCCACACTAAAGCATAGGTATATATTTAGGGGTAGATTACAAGTGGAGCAGTATTTTGCGCTTCCGCTCCACTTGCTGGTTTGTGTTCATAGTACAAGTCGAAAGTAAACAGTTTGCATTATGGTGCTTTTAACGCAAGAGCGGAAATTATCGTGACCTGATTTCAAGCACAATCACGGTTGTGCAAGGCTGGTTTTGTGCCAAATGTCCGGCTGGTACCTGCGTTTCTATAGGGTATATAAGAAAACTTTTGCGATGTGCAAAAGAGTAGGTCACAAAGCAAGTGGGGTGCCATCCAGGGTAGTGATATTGAGGCATAGGGGCCACGACATTCGGGGATGGACTGTACTGTTAAGAGAGGATCAGACTGATATGCTACAGGAAAGTTCTTCTCTGTGAAAGGCACATGTTGAGCAAAAATAGGCTGCTTCTTGAGTGGTAACTAGCCATAGAACAAGTTATTATGTTTTCGTATGCTGGACCAGGATGGGGGATAATCTCGATCTGAGGTTTGGGTTTACTGTTATCTGTAAGGATATGGCAAGGAATAGATTTGGTTATATGAAGTTTCAATATTGCTTGCCCTGGTTGCTGAAAAGGGAAATCTAATTTTTCTAAGATGGGGGTCAGGGGGGAGGGTTTTGTGGATATGTAACTGTGTTTTTTAATTAACGTATCCCATAAATGGAAAGTTTCAGTAATTATTGAAAAAAGATGAGCCGGTAAGTTCCTTGATTTCGGGGAGAGCCAACACTTGCTGCCAAGATAGTTAGTGTTGGATAGGTGATGTTTTACAGAACCCACTCTTAGTGTGGTGAGTGCTTGCACCAGTTGATAATTCTGGTAAGAAATGTGGCCAATCTGTACTGTTGCAGGTTTGGAATCCCTAGGCCTCCTAAATCTTTTGGGCGGTAGAGTGTTGCGGTTGCGATTCCAGGCCGTTTATGTTGCCAGATATATTTTGTGATCAATTTTTGTAGATTATCTATTAGTGGCAACGGTAAAGGGATGGGGAGGGTCTGGAATAGATACAGTAGTTTATGGAGAAGAATCATTTTAACAGCATTGATCCTACCTACCCATGATAGAGGTTTATTACTCCAAGAGCATAGAAGAGCTTGTGTCATTGTGGATATGGCTTTAAAATTTGCGCCTAGTAATATGGACTTGTAAGGAGATATGTATTTTCCTAGGTATTTGATAGATTGTTGCTGTGTATGAAAATGAGCAAGTGATTGTATTGTTTTCAGGTCATCGTCCTGAAGTCCAATGGGAAGAAGTTCTGATTTGGAAATATTAATTTTAAAGTTAGAAAAGGAACCGTAGGTGTGAAGAGTTTGGAGGAGGGGGGGGGGGAACCGAGGAGACTGGCTGTGTAAGTTTTAGGAAAATGTCATCTGCATATAGAGAGGTTTTATATTCATATTGGTTGAATTTGAAACCTTGGATAGCGGTATTATTTCTAATATGGGAGGCCAGAACCTCCATGGCAAGAACAAATAGTATGGGAGAAAGGGGACAGTCCTGTCTTGTACCGTTAGAGATCTGAAATGGGTGGGATAGTGTTTTGTTTAATTTGACTTTTGCTAGTGGTTTATTGTATAGAGAAAAAAACTTTTCCTATAAAGGTCTGGTCAAACCCAAATATAGTAAGTGTTGTTTGCTGGAATTGCCAGTTTAGCCTATCAAAGACTTTCTCTGCGTCCATAGAGATTAACGCAGAGGATATCTTGTTTTTATAAGCATATTCCATTAGGTGCAACATTTTGATAGTGTTATCCTTGTTTTCCCTGTGAGGGGTAAAACCTGCTTGATTTAAATTAATTAAAGGTGATAATATAGTATTAATGTGGGTAGTGAGTGTTTTTGTGTACATTTTGATATCTGTGTTGATAAGGAATATTGGGCAAAAATTTGCCAACGGTGGGTGGTTTGCCTGGCTTGGGGATGACGACTACTTGTGCTTATAACATGGATTGGGGAACGGGGTTATTATGGGACACCTTGTTAAAAAGGTGTGTGAGATGAGGTATAAGTGCTGATGAAAATGTGTGATAGTATTTGCCTGAAAGGCCGTCGGGGCCCGAACTTTTCCCGTTATTTAATGGTTTAATGGTTGCGAGCAATTCTTGGTGGGAAATAGGCTTGCTAAGGTCTTTAAGTTGGTCAGATTAGATTGTCGGTAACTGTGCGCTGGAGACGTAGTCAGTCATGGACAGGGATGATAGTTGTGTTGACGCGTCTGTATGGATATTATAAAGAGAGGAGTAGTAGTCATGGAAAGATTGAAGGATATCCTTGGTAGTTTTAAGAATAGTTGAGGAGTTGGGTTGATGGATTTCTTATATGTGCGACTTTAATTTTTTCTTTTTCAATGCCCTAGCCAATAGTTTGCCTGATCTATCACTTTCATAATAGAACATACTCTTTGTTTTTGTGCATAATGTTTGGTATTCAATTTGTAAAAAGCTGTCTAGCGCAAGTCTAGCCTTTTGTAAATCGTTTATTATGAGGGGTCAGTTGGGGATAGCTTATGGGCCAGGTCTAATCTAGCAAACGAGTCTGACAAGTCCTTATAGGACTGTCTGTGTGTTTTTAGATGCTGGACTTTAAGCTTCATCAGCTCTCCCCTGAGCACACATTTGTGTGCCTCCCATAAGGTATATTTGCTGTTGACAGAGTGTAGATTGAGAGTGAAATATTCTTCAATAATTTTGCTAAGTTGTGTAACTGTATTTGGATTGTTTAGTAGGGTATCATCTAGTCTCCAATGATATGGTGTATTGTACCAAGATAGTTTTATGGCGGAGTGGTTCGACCATGACGTGGGGGATATGTCACACCTGTTAACTAGGGCTAGTGCTGCTTGATTTGAGAGTATATAGTCAAGGCAGCTGTAGGATTTATTGGGATGAGAGAAAAATGTATAATCATGTGCTTCTTGGTGAATCAGACGCCAAGTGTCATACAGATTGAGGTTTCTCATAGCCTTCCAAAGAGTGTTTGTAATTTTTTTTGATATTTTAATATTTGTATTAGAGCTCCCCTTAGAGGGTTGTAAGGGGATATTAAAATCTCCTACGGTAAAGGTGGGTCCTTTAGTGATGTCTGTAATTTTGTTAAGGATATTTTTAAAGAATGAAGTTTGGTTGGAGTTTGGGGCATATATGTTTATTAGTGTGATAGGTCTGCCATAAAGTAAGCCTACCAGGCCCAGATATCTGCCTTCAGAGACTTTTGTGGATTGTAGGAGTGTAAAAGGGATTGATTTATTGATAAGGATACTAACTCCAACTCTCTTAGAACTGTTGGAACTATTGTAATGGGTGGAGAAAGTCTTACCAAAATATTTGGGCTCTTTGTTACATTGAAGTGTGTTTGCTGCAGAAACAATATATATACATCTCTTTTAGCTAAATCTAGTAAAGCTTTCGATCTTTTATGGGGCAAATTCAGACCTCTTGCATTTTGGGAAGGAAGGGTTAACTTCTGCACTGCCTCTTTGGTGTCGTTAGCCATTGTTGTTGCAGGGGAGTTGAGGGGATATCTGGCAGTTGAGGAGAATGAACATTAGTAATGCAGTGTGTGGGTAAGTGTAAGTGGGTTCCTGCAAATGAGAACAATACATATAGCATACATTTTAATAATAGAAAAGTCATGGTAAACAGTAAAATATTAACAACAATACGAAAGATGAAATTACCAACAAGGTAAACAAAAGGAAAAAAGATTCTCTTCCTATTATAGGGCATAAATGAGAATGGTTAGGGGGTGTGACCAATACAAGTCCTATGATATGTGGATCTGGTCATTTTAGCAGAGCAGAGTACCCTCGCCAGAGGGAATTTAGAAAGGGAGGAGAGGGGGTAGAGGGTATGGAAAGGTGGGAAGGTTGGAACAGGGAAGGGAAAGGAGGTTTGAAGAGTGGGGGAATAATTGCACAGAGGTGTAAATGTAAAAACCTGTAGTGTATCAAGGGATTACAAACATATAGTACATTTACTTGTGCGATCTGATGGGGAACTTCAGTCACATGTCCGTACAATGTTCAAAGTCTTTACAAACTGAAAATGAATAAGTTGCTAGGTAGAGCGGGTCGAAGAAGTGGGACTGGAAGCAGTTTGGCTTCTGGGCGAGGCCGCAGCTGGCTTGTTCTTATTTTGTGAGACAGTGTGCAACGATTCGGCTGGTAGGCTTTGTCTCTTGGGTTGGGAAGACATGGTGTGGGCGAGGGAGGAGGACCCAGAAGGGGGGTCAAGATCCAGTATTTTAACAAAAGGTTGGGATATCCTGCGGAGTCTTACAGATGTGGCGGGAATTGTTCCTGATGGTCCAGATGTGTGTCAGGAATTCCTAGCAATATGAAATTTTTTATTCCGTAACAAGGTCGTGATTGGAGCAAAATCTTTCCTCTGTTGCAGGGTCCGTAACAAGAGATCTTGAAAGAATTGCAGAATGTTTCCTCTAAATCTCACAGGTTGATTCTTTCTAGATTAAGATAAGAGCATCTCCTTTTCTTGGAAATTCTTAAAGAGAATTACACTGTCTCTGGGTGGCGCTGAATCGGGCGGTTTAGGCCTTAAAGTCCTGTGTGCTCTGACCCAAAGGATCTCCACTGTAAAAGAGGGGTCCTTTAGATGTTGAAACAAGGCTTGAAGGTAAACCGGAAAATCTCTTGGTAATACAGACTCAGGTACGCCTCTAATGAGCATATTTTTGTGCCTACTGCGGTTCTCGAAGTCATCCAATTTTTCCTGGAGTGACACGATGGTCTGTGAGGTGCTGAATATCCTTTTTCATAGTATCCTGATTACTTTCTAAGGTTTCCAGCTGAAAGCCAAGTGTATGTAAATCCTGTCTCATCTCAGCTAGTTCCTCCCTGATACATGACCGTACTATGTCTGCAATGTCTTGTTTCATGGGAAGATTCTGCAAGAGTGCGGCTGGCAGCTGTAAATCTGCTGTTTGGGGCCTGCAGTGTTGCGAATCTTGAGTAGAATTTGCTGCAGGTTTTGTTTTTGCTTATGATTAGTAGGAGACATATCGGCTGTGTCTGAACATTGTAGGAATTAGGACATTGTTAGGAGTTTACCTGTAGCAGGTTTCACAAGTTTATCTTGTTTTAAGGTACGTCTGGTTGACATGTTAAATTACATATATGTATAGCTGGATCTAACTGACATTCAAGGGCTCCCAGTCCCAGAATAGTGCTGATTGAAATCCTGAGGCAGTTGCAAATAAGAGAGGTAGCTTTTGCTATTCTGGGCGTACTGACAGCTACTACAGCAGTGAGCAGAGCCAATGGTAAGTAAAATTTAAGTTAACCCTCCTTTCTATGTAGGGAGTGGATGTTGGGTAAATAATAGGCCTCAAAACAGATGTGTTCTTTTCCAGCTGAGTGAGGGCAAATATTTGGTGCCTGGGGACAGCAGGGCAGGACAAGGCAGAGAAAATAAACAAAATGATACTTTGTAGGCCTTAAAAATCCCAGAGCTTACAGGAAGTAGCTGATAGGCATTTCATGGCTTCATTGCCCTGTTATAGTCACTGCCAGGCCTATTTGGAGAGGGTGCAAAGTGGGATAATACCTGTGGTGCTATGTGTGCACACTGTGTGGGGGTGGAAATGCAGATAGCTTACCCCCTCCGGTTCGAAGTAGGCCCAAGCCGGGAGCTAGATTTTCATCCAGTATCAGGGGCAGAGTGCACTACCTCTGGTTTGTAACTGGAACATGGGCTTCTGGATTACAAGATGAGACTCCTGCCTGTGAGGTCTTCCAGCTGGAGTGCCATTATTTCTAGTTGGCTGTAATAGTGGCTGCCATTACGGCCTGGAGGGTCCAGATGGTTCCGGGTGGGCCGAAATAGGCCAAACTCAAAAGTGCTCGATTTTCACCCAATATCTGCTAGAACAGGTTGATGGATGGTAGGGGAGCAGGATTTGGGTTACTTAGGGGTGTTTGGAAGCAGGATCGCCAGGATAAACTGCTAGATGTAGGGCATTTGTGGTGAAGCTCCGGTGTTATGCTGTTCTCATGTCAGCAGTCGGCTCTGCTCCCTAGAGGGTCTCCTCTCTTATCCTCTAAGCGCTGGCTTTTCCCTGAAGTAAAGTACAGTTCTTGAGTTGGTGAGTGGTAGAACCACAGTAAAAACATAGGTGTAATTTCCTTCTTCTTTGTCTTTCAGTCTCTGACAACTTAAGGGTGGAGAGATCCATGGGTTCCTCTTCTTGAATAGTAGTAGGAAATGCAATAGAGGAAGAAGGGGATCTGGAAGTCAGTCGATTAGCAGGATAAGTATAAAAGGATGTGCAAGTTCTTTCTCTCTCTCTGCTTGATGCTCTTGATAGCGTGAGTCCAACCTGAGACAGAGTGTAATAAATTATTGAAAGGTATGAGGTTCATTCTGGAATTGTAGCTTGCACTGATTGAGAAAACCTCTGCAATCTGGGAACCATATTATTTATGAGGGAGCAGAATCTGGGGTACAGCAGTAGGTGCAGAGAAGAAAGGTGTGAAAGCTGCAGCTGAAGTGAGTTCAGCAGAAACAGAATCAGAGGGAGCAGGTTTGCTTGCTACTAGAGATGAAAGCATAGTGGTAATAGTTTCCAATTTGGAATCCAGGCTTTGAAGATGTGTGACATGAGCTCCCAGCATTTGCCTCTGCAGGGAAATGACTCTTGCTACTATTCAGGTCCATGGACAATTATAATGTTATGTTTGTGGGATATTTCTCTATCAGACCAATTCTGGCCAGTAGTCTTTGTATCCTGGCTTCAAGATAAAGATAAAGAAAAATCTGAGGACTATAGTTAAAGGGATTAAAGGAATAAGGTAGAGCAAGGGCAGCCACAAAAACAAAATAAAAGGAATCTTCTTGAGTTCAGTGGACAAGACAAAATGGTAGGTCACAAGTCAAAACAGGATTCAGCAACAGGTTGGCAGTCTAAACCTTCAGGGTAGCAATGGGCAAAGCAAAAGAGTAGGTCATAAGGCAAAGCAGGATTCAGCAGTAGCCAATCTTTCTGAGTACCAATGGGCAAGAAAAATAGTAGGTTACAAAGCAAAGCAGGGTTCAACAACAGGCAGGCAGAATAAACAATAATAAAGTGCACCCGGGAATACAGCAAGTTTATCTATACTTGGGCAAAGAGGAAAAGACTGGGACCACTTCAAATAGACGCAGGTTCATGCCAAAAACGACACACAGGTGCGCCCAGAGAAACTACAGGAATGCAGCTGCAGCACGTGGCAATGACGTCATTGCAGCGCTGCCTGGAATCAAGGAAACAGAAAGTGGCCTTAGCAATGACCGAGAGAGCGGAGGCAGCAGATACAAAAGGAGCTGAGATGGCAGGTTCGTGACAAAATCTAGTTACATTTTGGAAATAAAAATTAACCTTTTTTACATTATTTTGTTTAATGAACAGGATAAAATTAAAGTTTATTGATGCAGTTTAGCCTACACAGCACATCATCAAGTATTAAAATGTAATATATTTAAAAAAAAAGCCTAAGTGCTTTGTAATAAATGCTAATGTAGAATTTACACTGCGCAATATGCCATATTTGAGAATCCCACATATGTGCGCGTGCATTGTGATTGTGCTCTAAATATGGCGGTTGCGTTATGTACTTTTCAAACACTATTTACATAGCACTTACATGTGCAGTGTTTTTAAATACAATCATAGCATGTTGGGTTATCAATGTTTAATTGCTCCTTTTATTTATCTTGGTAGTAAAAGTTTGGTTTTCAATATGCATGACATTAGCAATAATAAGTGTGCAGGATTGAAAATAACACTTTGTGCTGGTTTGTTTGTTTGTTTTTAAAGGGCCAGTGAATTATATTGTTGAAAGCATTGTATTATCTGATCTCAAATAGAACTGGTAAATAGACCCTTAAAAATGTACATTGTGGGGTTAAAGTTTAATTAAAGAATGCAGTTTCACTCAACTTTAAATGCAATATTATGTAATCTGATTCAATCTCTTGATATCCTTTGTTGAAAAGCATATCTAGATAGGCTTAGTAGCTGATGCTTGGTGGATGCACATAGATGTGTTGTAGGATAGTCTCATCCATGCACATTGCTATTTCAACCACAAATGATATATGGAGAATAAAATTAAAAATGTAATTAAATTGGAAAGTTGTTTATTATTGTTTTTGAATCAGGTGTGAAAAATATTAGATTTCATGACCCTTTTACAATATTGGGTGGGCTGATATTTGTTCAGATTTTAACATGATATTGTATCTATATCAATTTTCAAACATGTACAGTAAAACATTATTTATTTAAAAATAAGCCGGTGAGCTTGTAATTAAACGTGTGGTCATAGTGATCTCAAAATATTGGCATTTCAATCATACATAACATAGCTCAGAGACGTAAAGTATTTGATTTTACTTTGAAACAAGTCCCATGCTTAGCATTTTCTTTTTTTTATATGTTTATGTTTCAACAATAATTAATATTATTAATAATAATAATAATAATAATAATAATAATTAATAATAATTTGTTATATAACAGTTAAGAAGAAACAGAAAAATGATACAAAGTCTTATCATGAGAGAAAATTAGTTTGTAACGGCACATATTATTGTTGGGGTTTTCCAACTATAGCATAGCTAAAACAGAACAAGAAGAAGAAAAAAACAATCGCCTAGATTTAGAGTTCTGCGTTAGCAGTCAAAAGCAGCGTTAAGGGGTCCTAACGCTGCTTTTGGCTGCCCGCTGGTATTTAGAGTCGGCCAGGTAAAGGTGTACCGCTCACTTTCAAGCCGCGACTTTTCCATACCGCAGATCCCCTTACGCCAATTGCGTATCCTATCTTTTCAATGGGATCTTCCTAACGCCGGTATTTAGAGTCTTGGCTGAAGTGAGCGGTACACCCTCTACCGACAAGACTCCTAACGCCCATGGAAAGGCTGTAGTTAAGAGCTTTATGGGCTAACGCCGGTATATAAAGCACTTAGCTACAGTGCTCTAAAGTACACTAACACCCATAAACTACCTATGTACCCCTAAACCGAGGTCCCCCCACATCGCCGCCACTATAATAAATATTTTTAACCCCTAATCTGCCGACCGCACATCGCCGCCACCTACATTATCCCTTTGGACCCCTAATCTGCTGCCCCTAACATCGCCGACACCTACATAATATTTATTAACCCCTAATCTGCCCCCCCAACGTCGCCGCTACCTAACTTCAAGTATTAACCCCTAATCTGCCGACCGGACCTCGCCACTACTATAATAAATGTATTAACCCCTGAAGCTAAGTCTAACCCTAACCCTAACACCCCCCTAAGTTAAATATAATTTTAATCTAACGAAATAAATTAACTCTTATTAACTAAAGTATTCCTATTTAAAACTAAATACTTACCTGTAAAATAAACCCTAATATAGCTACAATATAACAAATAATTATATTGTAGCTATTTTAGGATTTATATTTATTTTACAGGCAACTTTGTATTTATTTTAACTATGTACAATAGCTATTAAATAGTTAATAACTATTTAATAGCTACCTAGTTAAAATAATTAATTACCTGTAAAATAAATCCTAACCTAAGTTACAATTAAACCTAACACTACACTATCATTAAATTAATTAAATAAATTAACTACCAATACCTACAGTTAAATACAATTAAATAAACTAAACTAAATTACAAAAAAACCCCACTAAATTACAGAAAATAAAAAAATATTACAAGAATTTTAAACTAATTACACCTAATCTAAACCCCCTAATAAAATAAAAAAACCAAAATAATAAAAGTCCCTACCCTATTCTACATTACCAAGTAATCAGCTCTTTTACTAGCTCTTAAAAGGGCTTTTTGTGGGGCATGCCCCAAAGTAATCAGCTCTTTTGCCTGTAAAAAAAATACAACCCCCCCAACATTAAAACCCACCACCCACATACCCCTACTCTAACCCACCCAAACCCCCTTAAATAAACCTAACACTACCCCCCTGAAGATCTCCCTACCTTGAGTCGTCTTCACCCAGCCAGGCCAAAGTCTTCATCCGATGGGGTAGAAGAGGACATCCAGACCGGCAGAAGTCTTCATCCTATCCGGGCAGAAGAGGACATCCGGACTGGCAGACATCTTCATCCAAGCGGCATCTTCTATCTTCATCCATCCGGAGCGGAGTGGAGCCATCTTCCCAGCCGACGCGGATCCATCCTCTTTAACCGACGCCTACTCGCCGAATGAAGGTTCCTTTAAATGACATCATCCAAAATGGCGTCCCTCGAATTCCGATTGGCTGATAGGATTCTATCAGCCAATCGGAATTAAGGTAGGAAAAATCTGATTGGCTGATTCAATCAGCCAATCAGATTGAGCTTGCATTCTATTGGCTGTTCCGATCAGCCAATAGAATGCGAGCTCAATCTGATTGCCTGATTGGATCCATTCTGGGAATGTGGAAGAGTGCCGAAATTTATAAAGGAATTGACTTTCTGGAGGTAGAGACATAATTACTCCTTCCCATTTAGAAATAAATGCATACATCTTGTTCTCTGAATATATCAAAGGATCATGTTGATCTATGATCATTTGGTAATGCATATCCTATAATATAAAAGGCCAAGTGTGTTTGTCCGAAACTGTAGAGAGAGAGCAAGAGAGAGGGAAAAGAGAGCAAAAGAGAAGGGAGTGAGAGCAAAAGAGAGGGGGGAGAGAGAGTAAAAGAGGGGGAGAGAGAGCAAAAGAGAGGGGGAGAGAGAGAGTAAAAGAGAGGGGGGAGAAAGGGGAGAGAGAGAGCAAAAGAGAGGGGGAGAGAGAAAGCAAAAGAGAGGGGGGAGAGAGAGAGAGCAAAAGAGCGGGGATGAGAGAGAGAAAGCAAAAGAGAGGAGGAGAAAGAGAGCCAAAGAGAGGGGGAGAGAGAGAGCAAAAGAAAGGGCAGAGAGAGAGAGAGCGCAAAAGAGGGGGGGGGGAGAGAGAGCACAAAATAGAGGGGGAGAGAAAGAGCGCAAAAGTGAGGGGGGAGAGAGTGCAAAATTGAGGGGGAAAAGAGAGAGCAAAAGAGAGGGGGAGAGAAAGCAAGAGAGGGGGAGAGAGAGCAAAAGAGTGGGGGGGAGAGAGAGCAAAAGAGGGGGAGAGAGAGAGCAAAATAGAGGGGGTGAAGAGAGAGCAAAAGAGGTGGGAGAGAGAGAGCAAAAGAGAGGGGAGAGAAAGAGAGAGCAAAAGAGGGGGAGAGAGAGAGAGCAAAAGAGAGGGGGGAGAGAGAGAGCAAATGAGAGGGGGAGAGAGAGCTAAAAAAAGCGGGAGAGAGCGCAAACGAGAGGGGGAGATAGAGAGCGCAAAAGAGAGGGGGAGAGAGAGCGTAAAAGAGGGGGGAGAGAGTGCAAAATTGAGGGAGGAGAGAGAGAGAGAGCAAAAGAGAGGGGAGAGAGAGCAAGAGAGGGGGAGGGAGAGAGTGCAAAAGAGAGGGGAGAGAGAGTAAAAGAGAGGGGGGAGAGAGAGAGCAAAAGAGAGGGGGAGAGAGAGAGTAAAAGACAGGGGGAGAGAGCAAAAGAGAGGGGGGATAGAGTGTGCAAAAGAGAGGGGTAGAGAGAGGGCAAAAGAGAGGGGTAGAGAGAGAGTGCAAAAGAGACGGGGAGAGAGAGCAAAAGAGAGGGGGAGAGAAAGCAAGAGAGGGGGAGAGAGAGAGTAAAAGAGAGGGGGGAAAGCGAGAGCAAAAGAGAGGGGAGAGAGAGTGAGCAAAATAGAGGGGGGAGAGAGAGCGCAAAAGAGAGGGGGAGAGAGAGAGCAAAAGAGAGGGGGGAGAGAGAGAGCAAAAGAGAGGGAGAGAGCGAGCAAGGGGTGGGACCACTGTACTGCAAAAAATGGCCCGTGTAAACGGGCTTTAGGACTAGTTTTTAATAAAGGCCCTGAACCCAGGTGATCCTATATTCTTCTAGGTGTTTAATATCATATATCTTACTACAAAAATAGCGGTATTAATTAGCTGCTTATTCTGAAACATCTTGTGATCAACTAGGAAGAAAACATGAGAGGTACGTAATTTAATTTTGGGCTCTATGGGGCCTATTTATTAATGTGCGAGCAGATATGATACGATGTAGCGTATCATGTCTGCCACACATCGATAAATGTTGACAGCATACGCTGTCTGCATTTATCATTTCACCAGCAGTTCTTGTGAACTGCTTGTGCAATGCCGCCCCCTGCTAGCAGGGGGTGTCAATCAACCTGATCATATTTGATCGGGTTGATTTCTGTTTGCGGCTTTAAGAGCAGGCGGACAAGTTATGGATCAGCGGAAACATACAGAGCTTGATAAATCGGCCCCTATGAATTTATTTAGCCAAAATTCAATTTGGGACCAGAATCCTTTAATTTTAGGGCAGAGCCAAAAGGCGTGCAGCAAATTTGAATTGATAGAATGGCACCTTAAACAATATTTAGGCTCAACTGGATTCCATTTAGCCATTTGATTAGGGATAAGATAGGCTCTATTAATTAGCTTGATATGCGATTCTCTCGCAGATATAGATTTATAGTATTTGGCAGCCAATGTAAAACTACCATTGAATCGTACAAGATCTAAATCTGTTACCTCTTTTGACCAAATAGAGAATAAAGCGGTTAATATTGGTTTGGCATTAGGAACTGTTAATAAGCTATATACCATATAAATAGAATGAATTCCGGCAAGATAGCAACTGATTATAGATTCTAAATCACCAAAATCCCATTTATTAAGTTGTGTTAACTCTTATTTGGAGATATGCACAAAAAGTTTTTCCGTTAAACCGAATTCCGAAATAAGATTAGCATAGGTTTTCAAAATTTTGGTCTGTGGATCAAATAATTGAATCATATTTGTTAGGCCTTTTTGGGCCCATAATTTAAATATGTAATAATAGGATCCGGGCGCAAAATCTGGATTGCCTCTTATTGAAAGATGTTTAGAAAAAAGATGATTAATTTGGAAAATCCCACATATTTTATTCCATGCCAAAACTATGTTATATATCGTGAATTTAGGAATTTGTCCTTTATAGAGATGTACATTATTCTTATGTAATAAGGCCTTTAAGGATAAGGGTGAAACCAAAGCCTCTTCCTCGACACCATTAGTATTTTATTTTGCCTCTGAGAGTCAATCTAAAGCTGTTTTGGCTAAACACGCCAAGTTATATTATCTGATGTTAGGAAATGCAAGACCTCCATTATTTTTAGGGTATGAGAGATTAACTAATGATATACGGGCTTTGTGTTTCCCCCAGAGACTTAGAGCATTAAGAATTGAAAACTTGAATATCTTTACTGAGAACTAAAACAGCAATGTTTTGTAATAGAAATAATATCTTAAGAAATAATATCAGAGTATGTTTGACAGAGAGGCATGTATTTATCAAGCCGTCCACCGCAAATACACTGGAATTCCGCAGCGTATTTGTGGCGAGCCTGTACCCCGAGTCTAAACACCACTAATCTGCCGACCCTACACCGCCGCCACCTACATTATATTTATTAACCCCTAATCTGCCGCCCCGACACCGCCGCCACCTAAATAAAACTTATTAACCCCTATCCCGCCGCTCCTGGACCCCGCCGCAACTAAATAAACTTATTAACCCCTAAACCGCTGCTCCAATCAGCCAATAGGATCGAGCTCGCATTCTATTGGCTGATTGGAACAGCCAATAGAATGCAAGCTCAATCCTATTGGCTGATTGCATCAGCCAATAGGATTTTTCCTACCTTAATTCTGATTGGCTGATAGAATTCTATCAGCCAATCGGAATTCAAGGGATGCCATCTTGGATGACGTCATTTAAAGGAACATTTATTCATCAAGAAGACGTCGAAAGAAGAGGTTGCTCCGCGTCGGATGTCTTGAAGATGGAGCTGCTCCGCGCCGGATTGATGAGGATAGAAGATGACTTCTGCCCGTCTGGAGGATCACTTCTGCCCGTCTGGAGGACCACTTCTGCCAGCTTCATGGAGGACTTCGGCCCGGTTGCGTGAAGACTTCTAAAGGTAGGGTGATCTTCAAGGGGTTAGTGTTAGGTTTTTTTAAGTGGGGGTTGGGTGGGTTTTAGAGTACAGTTGGTTGTGTGGGTGGTGGGGTTTTTTAATGTTGGGGGGGTTGGAATTTTTTTTTTTACAGGTAAAAGAGCTGATTACTTTGGGGCAATGCCCCGCAAAAGGCCCTTTTAAGGGCTATTTGTAATTTAGTGTAGGGTAGGGCTTTTTTATTTTGGGGGGCTTTTTTATTTTGTTAGGTGGATTAGATTAGGTGTTATTAGTTTAAAAACTTGTAATTATTTTATTATTTTCTGTAATTTAGTGTGTTTTTTTTGTACTGTAGATCATTTGTTTTAATTGTATTTAATTGTATTTAGTTTAGGTAATTAATTTAATTATAGTGTAGTATTAGGTGTAATTGTAACATAGGTTAGGTTTTATTTTACAGGTATATTTGTATTTATTTTAACTAGGAAGTTATTAAATGGTTAATAACTATTTAATAACTATTGTACCTAGTTAAAATAAATACAAGGTTGCCTGTAAAATAAAAATAAACCCTAAGATAGCTACAATGTATCTATTAGTTATATTTTAGCTATCTTACAACGAGATTACGAGTTTTGCGGTAACAGGGGTGCGTTGCTAACAAGCCTTTTTTTAAACTCTTCCTTAAGACAACACTGGTATTACGTTTTTTTTTAAACCTGGCGTTAGCAGCAAAAAGGCGAAAAAATTTTGCTCCACATTTCACCTCAATACCAGCGCTGCTTACGGTAGCGGTAAGCTGGCTAAACATGCTCGTGTACGATTTCCCCATAGGAAACAATGGGGCTGAGCTGGCTGAAAAAAAACCTAACACCTGCAAAAAAGCAGCGTTCAGCTCCTAACGCAGCCCCATTGATTCCTATGGGGGAAAGGAATTTTATGTCTACACCTAACACCCTAACATGAACCCCGAGTCTAAACACCCCTAATATTACACTTATTAACCCCTAATCTGCCACCCCCAACATCGCCGCCACCTACATTATAATTATTAACCCCTAATCTGCCACTCCGGACACCGCCGCCACCTACATTATCCCTATAAACCCATAATCTGCTGCCCCCAACATTGCCGAACCTTACATTATATTTATTAACCCCTAATCTGCCCCCCTAACGTCGCCGCAACCTACCTACACTTATTAACCCCTAATCTGCCGCCGCCAACGTTGCCGCCACTATAATAAAGTTATTAACCCCTAAACCTAAGTCTAACCCTAACACCCCCCTAATTTAAATATAATTTAAATAAATCTAAATAAAATAACTACAATTAAATAAATTATTCCTATTTAAAACTAAATACTTATCTATACAATAAACCCTTAGATAGCTACAATATAACTAATAGTTACATTGTAGCTATCTTAGGGTTTATATTTATTTTACAGGCAACTTTGTATTTCTTTTAACTAGGTAGAATAGTTACCAAATAGTTATTAACTATTTAATAGCTACCAAGTTAAAATAAGTACAAAATTACCTGTAAAATAAATCCTAACCTAAGTTACAATTACACCTAATACTACACTACAATTAAATTAATTACCTAAACTACCTACAATTAATTACAATTAAATTAAATAAACTAAAGTACGAAAAACAGCAAACACTAAATTACAGAAAATAAAAAAATAATTACAAGAATTTTAAACTAATTAACCTAATCTAATCCCCCTAATAGAATAAAAAAGCCCCCCAAAATAATAAAATTCCCTACCCTATACCAAATTACAAATAGCCCTTAAAAGGGCCTTTTGTGGGGCATTGCCCCAAAGTAATCAGCTCTTTTACCTGTAAAAAAAATACAATACCCCCCCAACATTAAAACCCACCACCCACACACCCAACCCTACTCTAAAACCCACCCAATACCCCCTTAAAAAACCTAACACTACCCCCTTGAAGATCACCCTACCTTGATCCGTCTTCACCCAGCCGGGCACAAGTGGACCTCCAGAGGGGCAGAAGTCTTCATCCGATCCGGGCAGAAGAGGTCCTCCAAGCGGCAGAAGTCTTCATCCAGGCGGCATCTTCTATCTTCATCCATCCAGAGCGGAGCGGGTCCATCTTCAATCCAGCCGATGTGGAGCATCCTCTTCAAACCAAGTCCAAGCGAAGAATGAAGGTTCCTTTAAATGACGTCATCCAAGATGGCATCCCTTGAATTCCGATTGGCTGATAGGATTCTATCAGCCAATCGGAATTAAGGTAGGAATTGAAGTTCAATCCTATTGGCTGATCCAATCAGCCAATAGGATTGAGCTTGCATTCTATTGGCTGCTCCAACAACTAATATAGATTATACTAGAAAATCTAAAGTATATTATAGTAGAAAATTCTAATAAGTATTATAATAAAAACGATCAAGAAATCTATATGAATGTCTGCAGGTCCAGTTCCAAATTCAGACCTGCTGGATGCATGGCATCTAATTGGTATATCCAAAAGGACTCCCTGCGCCTTAATGTTAATAGCCTATTAGGGTATTTGTTAGGAGGTATCCAATCAATAACTTGGATTTTCAAACAATTGGGGTCAGAATTGTGATATAATCTAAAATGTTCAGGGACGCTGTGTGTTTTTAAGCCATTTTTGATATTATTAACGTGTTCATTTAATCTGGTGCGGATATTTCTTTTGGTTCTCCCTATGTAAATCATTTTGCAGCTGCAGCTTAAAAGGTATACTACATATGTAGTGCTGCAGTTGCATTTGTATCAGCATATGTGGTATCTTATTGGCTATGGCTAACATTTGAACTTTACTTGCATTGGCTCCTTTAAAAGCCGGTTGGAGCACTCAATGCAATCACTCATGAAAAAGTCTGGGCGATCCCAGACGAAACGCGTAGAGACTCATGTTCTAACTTTCCACTCCTTACACTGTGAAGGTGTTCTCCAGCAAACACTACCACACTTGGTTTACAGTTACGGCTGAGGTGGACTCTGAACGTTGGATTATACCCTTGGATTGTGGAACAGTTGCAGCAGTCTTTACTTTGGAATTCAATTTCCACCATTGCACTTTATGTTTTTATTGTTTGTAAGTAGCCATTTGTCTTAGCGCACTTACCGTTCAATAAATTGTACCTCACTTGAGTCAGGCTGTGCCTGTCCTGTTCTTTTTTCCTTCAGTATTCTTCTCTCCTGATGCGATTGGTGGAAATCCTCATTCAGCTGAAGTTTTTTTTTTTTTAAATATATTTTTATTGAGGTTTAGCATGATAAACATAAAACATAATACGCCTTTTTGATAGAATGAAAAAGGTACAAACAAAAATGAGTGTAACAATTCGGTAGTTATACATAACAATGGTAGCAGGCTAATTACACCTCGTTTTTTTGATAGAATAGCATAAATGACCGACCTATTGGTACCAGATTTCTAGGCCCAATGGGCCACAATTATACAAAGTAACTAATGACCGGGTATATAGGTCGGTAGAAGCTCCCGAAGGAGAACATATATATAGTACGAGAAAAAAAGAAAAAGGGGGGGGGATATTCAGCGGGTAAGCACCGCTATGCATATTGGGGGGAGGGTGGAGGGCGGAGCCAGGTATGAGTAATTACACAGATGTATTTGGGTTGTACCTTGGTTATAAATCTTAATCGTGCTAGTGAAACCAGATAGATGTGCCATGGGGATGTGCTATCTAACTGTCTGTTATGGGCCATGTGTAATCATGTTGGGGGTATACAAAAGGATATTTTAGTATTAGCAAGTGGGTTAAATAATCTATTGGGAAACCGACAATAGATATTGTGCTAGTTTCTTAACTTAGGTGGGAAAGAGGGCTATATCAAGATGATTTGCCTAGTATCAAAGGGGGGTAGTCATGACCTCCGGCATGCCTTTCCTGTATGTGGCTTATAGGCTAGGTGAGAAGATTGCGCAAGCATAAATATAGTATATTTAAAAATGTAAAGGCATAATATATGTGCCAGGAGGTGCCACTATATCGGAAGCATGCTGAATAATGTATTATGGACAGGAACTTAAATAGATTAAACTAGCCTACAGTAAATGGCCATGTTATCTTGCTTAAATAGTGACAGCAGGTAGTAAATTTGACTTCCATGCTAATGAGATGTTATAGTCTTATCCTGCACACAAGGTCCTAACATGCTAAAACTTAATAAATAACTAATAATTCAGCACAAGTGAATAGACTGGCAGGAGTACAAAAAACATGTGACCAAGCAGCCCATCTAGCTTAATAAATATACTAAATATTTTAAACTTATCTGAAATTGAGAATACATGAGAGAACCACAACAAAACAGATAACTTGTATAGTAAGGATAGAACATATGCACTACTGAAGAAAATGAGCTATCCGCATCTCTGATACATTTAGCATGTCATTGATTATCCATAATGCCTGGGTGATTCCCTTTATAGAGCATATGTGGTGTAGTTATAAGGTGTGTGGAAACCCAAGCTATTAGACAAGTATAACATGCATACATATATACACATATGGGCAACAAAAGCGATCAGTATTACGTAATAAGTATTACCTATGTGTTATACTAACTTTCCCCACATGAGTTTAAAAGAATAAAGTATCAGTGTAATCCTGAACAACAATAAAGGTAAGTACTAGGGCTTCATATTAGCATAGAAAAAACATCCATAAATAAACATTCTATAGAAGCTGAAACTGATAGATAATATGGATTAAGGTAAGCATTGCATTAACTTCAAATCCCAAAGGTGAGAGATGTCCCCTCTAGAGTTAATAATTTTGGAAGGTGATTATGACATTAGCATAATCAAATGAGTAATATTTTCTAAAACCTAGACCCTATGTTAGTTATAATATAATATTATATTGGGGGGTAGTCTAGGGCAGATATAGGAATTAGACATTTGGGATAAATATAATAGGGATAAATAAGCCTTCAGATATTAAGATTGCTATACTACTATACTAATATGGACATATATTAATATGCAAAACATTATATCAGACCCCCACCTATCAGCAGTTGTGGAAGCTAGGCTCAGAAGCAAGTGTGATGACAGAGATAGATCATATAGCAAGTTAGGAGCTGTGCTACCATCAAAACTATGGTACTTAAAGTAGTGGACATGTGCCCCTCTAAGACTTACACTATGAGTAGGTACTCTGCACATAATAATATCAGGATATGTAACTATTAAGGGATCCTAATAATAGTAGGAACCTATAAAGGTCTAGGAACATAAAAATAAAAATTAATATTTTAGAACAACTATCTCTCAGCCTCAGAGATTGACATTCCTAGGACACAAAAACTTGTATAGCAGTATGAGGTATATCATTAAGTGCATACTGAAATCATCCATACTATAAACATATGTATAACAAAGGGAATCAAGTCCAATACTAATCAAGTCAGTAGAGACTGCAGCAAACTCCCATAACATTAGAAATGAGCCTGTAAATAGGTAGGTATTAGATTCAATAATATTGACAGATAAGAAACCTACATGTGGGAGCTCAAGCATTTTTATCATTGGGGAGTTTTCCACATTGTGTAGGAATATATGAGACATAACCTAAAAAACACAAACAAACTATGCAGCCAGGCAGTGTAGGTATAGCGTGGTTACCTAATATACTGTGAACATGTAAAACAAACCTAAAGCTAGACAGCACCAAGTTATAGAATAAATTATTATGTCCCCATTCTTCAGGCTACAAGCCTTCATTTAGGATACTAACAATCTCTAAACATGGCATAGATTTATGTTCAAGACATACAGAGTTTAGAGTCTGAAAATATAGATGAAATATTGATATTTAAGCTTCGTGGGGCACCCCACGAACAGATAGCCCAGAAACAGTCTGAAGTCCAACCTGAATCATCCCACTCCCATTCTCGCTAGAACGTGGGGTAGATTATTGTATCTAGAGCAGGATTCTCTACCACCATTTGCTCTCAGGTTGTAGCGATTCCGATGTTTACCCATTTGGAGCGAGCAGGTTTCTGAACACTGAGTCACCTCCGTGCACACTGGACTCAGTATCTGCAGTAATAGAGGGGACCTAATTGAGACTGAGTCTTCATGCGGATCTTTTTGCGGCGTCGGACAGCCATCCTCACCTGTCCCCACTAGTAGCTGTGCTTCTACAGCTATGTCGCTCAGTTCACTTTCTTTTAGGGGGTCAGACTCTTTTGAGGTAAGGGAGGTCAGGGAATAGGTGGGTATAAGCGCTTGGGTTATCGGTGCTAACATCTCCTTTTGCTGCACGGTACTTGGTCTTGGGAGCACTCGTGTGGTATCCTTAATCTCAGTCAATTCAGCAGCGGACATCTCCTTGCTTCTACGAACGTTCCTGATCTCAGACCTTAGGCTGTGGAACTGAGTTGTCATCCGGAGATCCAAGCTCTGCAGCATAGCTCTCAGTTCACTACAATGATCCTCCATGATGAGGCGTTAAAGTTGGCGGTATATTGCCGGCAAAATAAGCATGTAGTTGGGAGGTATCTCAAGTAAAATGGCGTTTCTCACAGCATGGCCTCCGCAAACCGAGTGAGTAAGACTTCAGGTTATCAACGCAATAAAGTGGATTTTTGTTGCTTGTGAGAAGTTAGGCAAGAGCTAGAAGTCTGTAGTAGAATAGTGTAGAAATCAATCGTATTTAAAGCATACATCCATTAGTTAATCTATGACCTCCGCAGTTTTAGTAGGCCTCATATACCTGCATGGGATCCAGATATAGAGGCTGATGCATAAGTTCAGCAAAGTAACTGTCAAGTAGTGTAGAGATAGTCCTGCTTGGACATAAGTAAGTATTTGGAGCAAATTACAATAATAAAACTGCAATTAGCCGTTATTTTATAAGTGTTTCAGCAGGAGCTCTCTGATACACGTCCTCTCTGCCCAGCTGTTGGCTCCGCCCCCCATTCAGCTGAAGTTTTAAAGATTGCATAGATGGTTTTGTGATTTTATAATTTCTTGATGTGAGTTATAAATGTCCTCTAAATCTGAGGTCCTTTTTTTCTAACTCATTGACTCTATTTGAAAAGAGATTAATTTCACTTGACAAATGTGATAGTTCAGACTTTAAGGTATCAAATTGGGGCAAGAACAGATCAGTTATTTGTTTCACTAAGATGTTTGTGTCAATATTGGATTGTGTGGGATTTGAGCTGTCTAATTGACCAGCTTCATTGCTGACTAGACTATGACGGGATTTTTTTATCCTTCTGTTTAAGAGGCATACTTAAGGTTTTTAAGATTGTAAGTACTGAGGTATTTGTTCATAGATGGAGAAATTAGGAGTAAGGAGGGAGGTGAAGTGGCGTATGAGTGAAGGAGAAAGAGGAAAATATATATATATGTGTGTGTGTGTGTGTGTGTGAGTTAGATGTCCAATCCAAAAAGAGGGCAAAAAAACATTAACTTGTGTTAGGTCAAAACTAGAGTTTAGAAGTGATGCAAGAAACACATGTGAGAGATTATAAAAGAAAGAAAAATATTCCCACTGATCCATTGATAGTGACAGATAGAGTTAAACAAAATGTAATAGGCAACAACTTTGATTGGTCTACCTAGAGACTAAAGTGTAAACAGAGCTAACACTCAGGTAGATTACGAGTTATAGGCGCTATAGGGAATTTACCGAATGCAACACAAGTTGCGTTATTTCACCCTCTATAGCACAGCCATTACAAGTTTTAAAACAGTCTGGGATGTGCATTGCATTGGGATGTGCATTGCTATAACAACATATGTTCACATTTTCAAAGTGAACATTTTATAAGTGAGCAATAGAATTATACAAGAACTGCACTCACTACTCAGCACAGTGCTGCTTATTAAGACAACATGCTGCCTATTGACATCTGCTGAAGAATTGCACACTACATCAAGCTAACCCTATTCTCTCTCCTCTGCTTTCAGGTACGTGAATAGAGACCCTGTCAATCTGCAACTATTCACTGCACTCTGGTGTTTTTTACTCTCCTGTAACTCTCTTCTGGTATGTGAATAGAGACCCTGTCAATCTGCAACTATTCACTGTACTCTGGTGTTTTTTACTCTCCTGCAACTCTCTTCTGGTACATGAATATTTAGAGCAAATGATTTTAGTTTGTTAATTTAGTCCTACATCTGTTGTTCTGTTATCCAATGTCTTATTTCTAATGTTCATTTAATTGCCATGTGATGTTCAATCCTTATCAATACTTGCTATTATTCTAAAATGTATAGCTGTCTTATTCCATAGTTTTAACCTCCCCCAAATTTTATTGTCTGTTTACTTAATATCTTACCCTGACCAGACAAGAATCTAACTTTCCAATTGGCCTTTCCAATTATCTTTGATTAGCAATCAACTAACTTTAGTGGACTCAGCTGACTGCCCTCCCTGCATATATTTCATACTAGTCTGGGATGTGCATTGCACTGGGCTGTGCATTGCTATAACAACATGTGTTCACATTTTCAAAGTGAACATTTTATAAGTGAGGCACTAGAATTATACAAGAACTGCACTCACTACTCAGCACAGTGCTGCTTATTAAGACAACATGCTGCCTATTGACATCTGCTGAAGAATTGCACACTACATCAAGCTAACCCTATTCTCTCTCCTCTGCTTTCAGGTACGTGAATAGAGACCCTGTCAATCTGCAACTATTCACTGCACTCTGGTGTTTTTTACTCTCCTGTAACTCTCTTCTGGTATGTGAATAGAGACCCTGTCAATCTGCAACTATTCACTGTACTCTGGTGTTTTTTACTCTCCTGCAACTCTCTTCTGGTACATGAATATTTAGAGCAAATGATTTTAGTTTGTTAATTTAGTCCTACATCTGTTGTTCTGTTATCCAATGTCTTATTTCTAATGTTCATTTAATTGCCATGTGATGTTCAATCCTTATCAATACTTGCTATTATTCTAAAATGTATAGCTGTCTTATTCCATAGTTTTAACCTCCCCCAAATTTTATTGTCTGTTTACTTAATATCTTACCCTGACCAGACAAGAATCTAACTTTCCAATTGGCCTTTCCAATTATCTTTGATTAGCAATCAACTAACTTTAGTGGACTCAGCTGACTGCCCTCCCTGCATATATTTCATACTAGTCTGGGATGTGCATTGCACTGGGCTGTGCATTGCTATAACAACATGTGTTCACATTTTCAAAGTGAACATTTTATAAGTGAGGCACTAGAATTATACAAGAACTGCACTCACTACTCAGCACAGTGCTGCTTATTAAGACAACATGCTGCCTATTGACATCTGCTGAAGAATTGCACACTACATCAAGCTAACCCTATTCTCTCTCCTCTGCTTTCAGGTACATGAATAGAGACCCTGTCAATCTGCAACTATTCACTGCACTCTGGTGTTTTTTACTCTCCTGTAACTCTCTTCTGGTATGTGAATAGAGACCCTGTCAATCTGCAACTATTCACTGTACTCTGGTGTTTTTTACTCTCCTGCAACTCTCTTCTGGTACATGAATATTTAGAGCAAATGATTTTAGTTTGTTAATTTAGTCCTACATCTGTTGTTCTGTTATCCAATGTCTTATTTCTAATGTTCATTTAATTGCCATGTGATGTTCAATCCTTATCAATACTTGCTATTATTCTAAAATGTATAGCTGTCTTATTCCATAGTTTTAACCTCCCCCAAATTTTATTGTCTGTTTACTTAATATCTTACCCTGACCAGACAAGAATCTAACTTTCCAATTGGCCTTTCCAATTATCTTTGATTAGCAATCAACTAACTTTAGTGGACTCAGCTGACTGCCCTCCCTGCATATATTTCATACTAGTCTGGGATGTGCATTGCACTGGGCTGTGCATTGCTATAACAACATGTGTTCACATTTTCAAAGTGAACATTTTATAAGTGAGGCACTAGAATTATACAAGAACTGCACTCACTACTCAGCACAGTGCTGCTTATTAAGACAACATGCTGCCTATTGACATCTGCTGAAGAATTGCACACTACATCAAGCTAACCCTATTCTCTCTCCTCTGCTTTCAGGTACGTGAATAGAGACCCTGTCAATCTGCAACTATTCACTGCACTCTGGTGTTTTTTACTCTCCTGTAACTCTCTTCTGGTATGTGAATAGAGACCCTGTCAATCTGCAACTATTCACTGTACTCTGGTGTTTTTTACTCTCCTGCAACTCTCTTCTGGTACATGAATATTTAGAGCAAATGATTTTAGTTTGTTAATTTAGTCCTACATCTGTTGTTCTGTTATCCAATGTCTTATTTCTAATGTTCATTTAATTGCCATGTGATGTTCAATCCTTATCAATACTTGCTATTATTCTAAAATGTATAGCTGTCTTATTCCATAGTTTTAACCTCCCCCAAATTTTATTGTCTGTTTACTTAATATCTTACCCTGACCAGACAAGAATCTAACTTTCCAATTGGCCTTTCCAATTATCTTTGATTAGCAATCAACTAACTTTAGTGGACTCAGCTGACTGCCCTCCCTGCATATATTTCATACTAGTCTGGGATGTGCATTGCACTGGGCTGTGCATTGCTATAACAACATGTGTTCACATTTTCAAAGTGAACATTTTATAAGTGAGGCACTAGAATTATACAAGAACTGCACTCACTACTCAGCACAGTGCTGCTTATTAAGACAACATGCTGCCTATTGACATCTGCTGAAGAATTGCACACTACATCAAGCTAACCCTATTCTCTCTCCTCTGCTTTCAGGTACGTGAATAGAGACCCTGTCAATCTGCAACTATTCACTGCACTCTGGTGTTTTTTACTCTCCTGTAACTCTCTTCTGGTATGTGAATAGAGACCCTGTCAATCTGCAACTATTCACTGTACTCTGGTGTTTTTTACTCTCCTGCAACTCTCTTCTGGTACATGAATATTTAGAGCAAATGATTTTAGTTTGTTAATTTAGTCCTACATCTGTTGTTCTGTTATCCAATGTCTTATTTCTAATGTTCATTTAATTGCCATGTGATGTTCAATCCTTATCAATACTTGCTATTATTCTAAAATGTATAGCTGTCTTATTCCATAGTTTTAACCTCCCCCAAATTTTATTGTCTGTTTACTTAATATCTTACCCTGACCAGACAAGAATCTAACTTTCCAATTGGCCTTTCCAATTATCTTTGATTAGCAATCAACTAACTTTAGTGGACTCAGCTGACTGCCCTCCCTGCATATATTTCATACTAGTCTGGGATGTGCATTGCACTGGGCTGTGCATTGCTATAACAACATGTGTTCACATTTTCAAAGTGAACATTTTATAAGTGAGGCACTAGAATTATACAAGAACTGCACTCACTACTCAGCACAGTGCTGCTTATTAAGACAACATGCTGCCTATTGACATCTGCTGAAGAATTGCACACTACATCAAGCTAACCCTATTCTCTCTCCTCTGCTTTCAGGTACGTGAATAGAGACCCTGTCAATCTGCAACTATTCACTGCACTCTGGTGTTTTTTACTCTCCTGTAACTCTCTTCTGGTATGTGAATATAGACCCTGTCAATCTGCAACTATTCACTGTACTCTGGTGTTTTTTACTCTCCTGCAACTCTCTTCTGGTACATGAATATTTAGAGCAAATGATTTTAGTTTGTTAATTTAGTCCTACATCTGTTGTTCTGTTATCCAATGTCTTATTTCTAATGTTCATTTAATTGCCATGTGATGTTCAATCCTTATCAATACTTGCTATTATTCTAAAATGTATAGCTGTCTTATTCCATAGTTTTAACCTCCCCCAAATTTTATTGTCTGTTTACTTAATATCTTACCCTGACCAGACAAGAATCTAACTTTCCAATTGGCCTTTCCAATTATCTTTGATTAGCAATCAACTAACTTTAGTGGACTCAGCTGACTGCCCTCCCTGCATATATTTCATACTAGTCTGGGATGTGCATTGCACTGGGCTGTGCATTGCTATAACAACATGTGTTCACATTTTCAAAGTGAACATTTTATAAGTGAGGCACTAGAATTATACAAGAACTGCACTCACTACTCAGCACAGTGCTGCTTATTAAGACAACATGCTGCCTATTGACATCTGCTGAAGAATTGCACACTACATCAAGCTAACCCTATTCTCTCTCCTCTGCTTTCAGGTACGTGAATAGAGACCCTGTCAATCTGCAACTATTCACTGCACTCTGGTGTTTTTTACTCTCCTGTAACTCTCTTCTGGTATGTGAATAGAGACCCTGTCAATCTGCAACTATTCACTGTACTCTGGTGTTTTTTACTCTCCTGCAACTCTCTTCTGGTACATGAATATTTAGAGCAAATGATTTTAGTTTGTTAATTTAGTCCTACATCTGTTGTTCTGTTATCCAATGTCTTATTTCTAATGTTCATTTAATTGCCATGTGATGTTCAATCCTTATCAATACTTGCTATTATTCTAAAATGTATAGCTGTCTTATTCCATAGTTTTAACCTCCCCCAAATTTTATTGTCTGTTTACTTAATATCTTACCCTGACCAGACAAGAATCTAACTTTCCAATTGGCCTTTCCAATTATCTTTGATTAGCAATCAACTAACTTTAGTGGACTCAGCTGACTGCCCTCCCTGCATATATTTCATACTAGTCTGGGATGTGCATTGCACTGGGCTGTGCATTGCTATAACAACATGTGTTCACATTTTCAAAGTGAACATTTTATAAGTGAGGCACTAGAATTATACAAGAACTGCACTCACTACTCAGCACAGTGCTGCTTATTAAGACAACATGCTGCCTATTGACATCTGCTGAAGAATTGCACACTACATCAAGCTAACCCTATTCTCTCTCCTCTGCTTTCAGGTACGTGAATAGAGACCCTGTCAATCTGCAACTATTCACTGCACTCTGGTGTTTTTTACTCTCCTGTAACTCTCTTCTGGTATGTGAATAGAGACCCTGTCAATCTGCAACTATTCACTGTACTCTGGTGTTTTTTACTCTCCTGCAACTCTCTTCTGGTACATGAATATTTAGAGCAAATGATTTTAGTTTGTTAATTTAGTCCTACATCTGTTGTTCTGTTATCCAATGTCTTATTTCTAATGTTCATTTAATTGCCATGTGATGTTCAATCCTTATCAATACTTGCTATTATTCTAAAATGTATAGCTGTCTTATTCCATAGTTTTAACCTCCCCCAAATTTTATTGTCTGTTTACTTAATATCTTACCCTGACCAGACAAGAATCTAACTTTCCAATTGGCCTTTCCAATTATCTTTGATTAGCAATCAACTAACTTTAGTGGACTCAGCTGACTGCCCTCCCTGCATATATTTCATACTAGTCTGGGATGTGCATTGCACTGGGCTGTGCATTGCTATAACAACATGTGTTCACATTTTCAAAGTGAACATTTTATAAGTGAGGCACTAGAATTATACAAGAACTGCACTCACTACTCAGCACAGTGCTGCTTATTAAGACAACATGCTGCCTATTGACATCTGCTGAAGAATTGCACACTACATCAAGCTAACCCTATTCTCTCTCCTCTGCTTTCAGGTACATGAATAGAGACCCTGTCAATCTGCAACTATTCACTGCACTCTGGTGTTTTTTACTCTCCTGTAACTCTCTTCTGGTATGTGAATAGAGACCCTGTCAATCTGCAACTATTCACTGTACTCTGGTGTTTTTTACTCTCCTGCAACTCTCTTCTGGTACATGAATATTTAGAGCAAATGATTTTAGTTTGTTAATTTAGTCCTACATCTGTTGTTCTGTTATCCAATGTCTTATTTCTAATGTTCATTTAATTGCCATGTGATGTTCAATCCTTATCAATACTTGCTATTATTCTAAAATGTATAGCTGTCTTATTCCATAGTTTTAACCTCCCCCAAATTTTATTGTCTGTTTACTTAATATCTTACCCTGACCAGACAAGAATCTAACTTTCCAATTGGCCTTTCCAATTATCTTTGATTAGCAATCAACTAACTTTAGTGGACTCAGCTGACTGCCCTCCCTGCATATATTTCATACTAGTCTGGGATGTGCATTGCACTGGGCTGTGCATTGCTATAACAACATGTGTTCACATTTTCAAAGTGAACATTTTATAAGTGAGGCACTAGAATTATACAAGAACTGCACTCACTACTCAGCACAGTGCTGCTTATTAAGACAACATGCTGCCTATTGACATCTGCTGAAGAATTGCACACTACATCAAGCTAACCCTATTCTCTCTCCTCTGCTTTCAGGTACGTGAATAGAGACCCTGTCAATCTGCAACTATTCACTGCACTCTGGTGTTTTTTACTCTCCTGTAACTCTCTTCTGGTATGTGAATAGAGACCCTGTCAATCTGCAACTATTCACTGTACTCTGGTGTTTTTTACTCTCCTGCAACTCTCTTCTGGTACATGAATATTTAGAGCAAATGATTTTAGTTTGTTAATTTAGTCCTACATCTGTTGTTCTGTTATCCAATGTCTTATTTCTAATGTTCATTTAATTGCCATGTGATGTTCAATCCTTATCAATACTTGCTATTATTCTAAAATGTATAGCTGTCTTATTCCATAGTTTTAACCTCCCCCAAATTTTATTGTCTGTTTACTTAATATCTTACCCTGACCAGACAAGAATCTAACTTTCCAATTGGCCTTTCCAATTATCTTTGATTAGCAATCAACTAACTTTAGTGGACTCAGCTGACTGCCCTCCCTGCATATATTTCATACTAGTCTGGGATGTGCATTGCACTGGGCTGTGCATTGCTATAACAACATGTGTTCACATTTTCAAAGTGAACATTTTATAAGTGAGGCACTAGAATTATACAAGAACTGCACTCACTACTCAGCACAGTGCTGCTTATTAAGACAACATGCTGCCTATTGACATCTGCTGAAGAATTGCACACTACATCAAGCTAACCCTATTCTCTCTCCTCTGCTTTCAGGTACGTGAATAGAGACCCTGTCAATCTGCAACTATTCACTGCACTCTGGTGTTTTTTACTCTCCTGTAACTCTCTTCTGGTATGTGAATAGAGACCCTGTCAATCTGCAACTATTCACTGTACTCTGGTGTTTTTTACTCTCCTGCAACTCTCTTCTGGTACATGAATATTTAGAGCAAATGATTTTAGTTTGTTAATTTAGTCCTACATCTGTTGTTCTGTTATCCAATGTCTTATTTCTAATGTTCATTTAATTGCCATGTGATGTTCAATCCTTATCAATACTTGCTATTATTCTAAAATGTATAGCTGTCTTATTCCATAGTTTTAACCTCCCCCAAATTTTATTGTCTGTTTACTTAATATCTTACCCTGACCAGACAAGAATCTAACTTTCCAATTGGCCTTTCCAATTATCTTTGATTAGCAATCAACTAACTTTAGTGGACTCAGCTGACTGCCCTCCCTGCATATATTTCATACTAGTCTGGGATGTGCATTGCACTGGGCTGTGCATTGCTATAACAACATGTGTTCACATTTTCAAAGTGAACATTTTATAAGTGAGGCACTAGAATTATACAAGAACTGCACTCACTACTCAGCACAGTGCTGCTTATTAAGACAACATGCTGCCTATTGACATCTGCTGAAGAATTGCACACTACATCAAGCTAACCCTATTCTCTCTCCTCTGCTTTCAGGTACGTGAATAGAGACCCTGTCAATCTGCAACTATTCACTGCACTCTGGTGTTTTTTACTCTCCTGTAACTCTCTTCTGGTATGTGAATATAGACCCTGTCAATCTGCAACTATTCACTGTACTCTGGTGTTTTTTACTCTCCTGCAACTCTCTTCTGGTACATGAATATTTAGAGCAAATGATTTTAGTTTGTTAATTTAGTCCTACATCTGTTGTTCTGTTATCCAATGTCTTATTTCTAATGTTCATTTAATTGCCATGTGATGTTCAATCCTTATCAATACTTGCTATTATTCTAAAATGTATAGCTGTCTTATTCCATAGTTTTAACCTCCCCCAAATTTTATTGTCTGTTTACTTAATATCTTACCCTGACCAGACAAGAATCTAACTTTCCAATTGGCCTTTCCAATTATCTTTGATTAGCAATCAACTAACTTTAGTGGACTCAGCTGACTGCCCTCCCTGCATATATTTCATACTAGTCTGGGATGTGCATTGCACTGGGCTGTGCATTGCTATAACAACATGTGTTCACATTTTCAAAGTGAACATTTTATAAGTGAGGCACTAGAATTATACAAGAACTGCACTCACTACTCAGCACAGTGCTGCTTATTAAGACAACATGCTGCCTATTGACATCTGCTGAAGAATTGCACACTACATCAAGCTAACCCTATTCTCTCTCCTCTGCTTTCAGGTACGTGAATAGAGACCCTGTCAATCTGCAACTATTCACTGCACTCTGGTGTTTTTTACTCTCCTGTAACTCTCTTCTGGTATGTGAATAGAGACCCTGTCAATCTGCAACTATTCACTGTACTCTGGTGTTTTTTACTCTCCTGCAACTCTCTTCTGGTACATGAATATTTAGAGCAAATGATTTTAGTTTGTTAATTTAGTCCTACATCTGTTGTTCTGTTATCCAATGTCTTATTTCTAATGTTCATTTAATTGCCATGTGATGTTCAATCCTTATCAATACTTGCTATTATTCTAAAATGTATAGCTGTCTTATTCCATAGTTTTAACCTCCCCCAAATTTTATTGTCTGTTTACTTAATATCTTACCCTGACCAGACAAGAATCTAACTTTCCAATTGGCCTTTCCAATTATCTTTGATTAGCAATCAACTAACTTTAGTGGACTCAGCTGACTGCCCTCCCTGCATATATTTCATACTAGTCTGGGATGTGCATTGCACTGGGCTGTGCATTGCTATAACAACATGTGTTCACATTTTCAAAGTGAACATTTTATAAGTGAGGCACTAGAATTATACAAGAACTGCACTCACTACTCAGCACAGTGCTGCTTATTAAGACAACATGCTGCCTATTGACATCTGCTGAAGAATTGCACACTACATCAAGCTAACCCTATTCTCTCTCCTCTGCTTTCAGGTACGTGAATAGAGACCCTGTCAATCTGCAACTATTCACTGCACTCTGGTGTTTTTTACTCTCCTGTAACTCTCTTCTGGTATGTGAATAGAGACCCTGTCAATCTGCAACTATTCACTGTACTCTGGTGTTTTTTACTCTCCTGCAACTCTCTTCTGGTACATGAATATTTAGAGCAAATGATTTTAGTTTGTTAATTTAGTCCTACATCTGTTGTTCTGTTATCCAATGTCTTATTTCTAATGTTCATTTAATTGCCATGTGATGTTCAATCCTTATCAATACTTGCTATTATTCTAAAATGTATAGCTGTCTTATTCCATAGTTTTAACCTCCCCCAAATTTTATTGTCTGTTTACTTAATATCTTACCCTGACCAGACAAGAATCTAACTTTCCAATTGGCCTTTCCAATTATCTTTGATTAGCAATCAACTAACTTTAGTGGACTCAGCTGACTGCCCTCCCTGCATATATTTCATACTAGTCTGGGATGTGCATTGCACTGGGCTGTGCATTGCTATAACAACATGTGTTCACATTTTCAAAGTGAACATTTTATAAGTGAGGCACTAGAATTATACAAGAACTGCACTCACTACTCAGCACAGTGCTGCTTATTAAGACAACATGCTGCCTATTGACATCTGCTGAAGAATTGCACACTACATCAAGCTAACCCTATTCTCTCTCCTCTGCTTTCAGGTACGTGAATAGAGACCCTGTCAATCTGCAACTATTCACTGCACTCTGGTGTTTTTTACTCTCCTGTAACTCTCTTCTGGTATGTGAATAGAGACCCTGTCAATCTGCAACTATTCACTGTACTCTGGTGTTTTTTACTCTCCTGCAACTCTCTTCTGGTACATGAATATTTAGAGCAAATGATTTTAGTTTGTTAATTTAGTCCTACATCTGTTGTTCTGTTATCCAATGTCTTATTTCTAATGTTCATTTAATTGCCATGTGATGTTCAATCCTTATCAATACTTGCTATTATTCTAAAATGTATAGCTGTCTTATTCCATAGTTTTAACCTCCCCCAAATTTTATTGTCTGTTTACTTAATATCTTACCCTGACCAGACAAGAATCTAACTTTCCAATTGGCCTTTCCAATTATCTTTGATTAGCAATCAACTAACTTTAGTGGACTCAGCTGACTGCCCTCCCTGCATATATTTCATACTAGTCTGGGATGTGCATTGCACTGGGCTGTGCATTGCTATAACAACATGTGTTCACATTTTCAAAGTGAACATTTTATAAGTGAGGCACTAGAATTATACAAGAATTGAACAAGGATTGGGCAAGGGGCAAGAAAAAGGCAGGTACTTTTGTAATATTATGTTTGATATACCTTATTGTTTTCTTATGCAATTGCTACTGTAATACTGTGCCTTATGTGTTTAACTGGTTCCCTCTTTTGTAAAAATTCCTAATATCTTCTTATTCCTTTTTGCTGCCTTCTGTCTCTATAACAAACTACATTATTCAATTACTCCTTCTCCCTTTCCACCTGCACTGTTCATTAGCCCATCTCTCTTAAACTCACCTTACTTTTGTACTCATGAACTTAACCTATTCCTAAACACTCTCTCTCCCCCTGTACCTTGTATCAAAATCAGTCTTACTACTGCAAATCTGTATCTCATCTTATGTGACTCTCCCTCTTGCTTTTACTAACTGCTGGTGACATCTCCCCTAATTCTGGTCCCCAACAACTGCCTAGCTATGCACATCCATGTATACCATCCCACAGACTCAAAAAACAAAACTCTGACAACCTTACTCCCATTCCTCTTGCATCAAAAGCCACTTCCCCTTTCACTTGTGCACTTTGGAACTCTCGCTCTGTTTGCAACAAACTCACTTCTATACATGACCTCTTTATCTCCCACTCCCTCAACCTTCTGGCCCTAACAGAATCCTGGCTCTCTCCCCTAGACACAGCATCCACTGCTGCTCTGTCACATGGGGGTCTCCACTTCAGCCACACTCCTAGGTCTAGTAATAGACAAGGAGGTGGTGTAGGTATTTTACTTTCCTCTCGTTGCACCTTTCAACAAATACATCCCATCTCTTCCCTCACATTTTCCTCACTCGAAACCCACATGATTTGCTTATTCTCTCCTCTTTCTATACTTGTTGCAGTCATATACCGTCCTCCTGGCTCCTCAACTCAATTTCTAGATCACTTGGCTGCCTGGCTACCTTATTTCCTTTCCTCAGACACCCCTTCCCTCATTCTTGGTGACTTCAACATCCCTCTTGACAATCCCACTGCCTCCTCTGCAAAACAACTTCTGCAGCTCACTTCCTCTTTCGGTTTGTCACAATGGACTGATTCTACCACTCACAAAGATGGTCACTCCCTTGACCTGATCTTTAGCTATCGATGCACCCTCTCAAACTTCACAAACTCCCCCTTTCCTCTTTTTGACCACCATCTCCTTACTTGCAACATTTCATCCCTCCCTACAACTCTCCCTTCTTCTGCTCCTCACACCAAACGTCACAGAAGCATTATGTCATTAGATCAACAACAGCTTTCTAATTCCCTCAAACCTCTCCTCTCATTCTTCTCCTCCTTTTCATGCCCTGACCAATCTATCTGCCACTATAATTCCACCCTTACATCCGTCCTTGACAATCTCGCCCCTCTTACCATAGCTCGGAAATCAAAGACTCATGCTCAGCCCTGGCATACTCCTCTGACACGATACCTACGCAGATGTTCCCGTACTGCTGAGCGGCACTGGAGAAAATCTAGGAGTTCAGCTGATTTTCAACATTACAAATTTATCTTGAACTCCTACTACTCTACCCTTAATTTCCATAAGCAACACTACTTCTCTACTCATATCTCTAATCTTTCTTCAAACCCAAAATGTTTGTTTTCCACTTTCAATACTCTTCTCCACCCTCCCCCACCTCCTAATACAACTTCTCTGTCAGCTCAAGACTTTGCCAACCACTTCAATAACAAAATCGACTCCATCAGAAATGAAATCAGCTCTCAACATAATTCTATTCTCTCATCCCCTCAAATGCTCTCAATCAACCACAACCCACATAACCTTAAACTTAGCTCATTCTCCCCTGTTACTGAGGAAGAAGTTTTGGCACTTATACTGCGCTCTCACCTCACTATCTGTCCCCTTGACCCTATCCCCTCACAGCTACTCCCCTCCCTCTCTGCCACCCTTACCCCTATACTCACACACACTTTCAACCTCTCCCTCAGCACCGGTATATTTCCCTCATCGCTGAAACATGCACTGGTCACACCTATCCTCAAAAAACCTTCCCTTGATCCTACCTCCCCATCCAACTACCGCCCTATTTCCCTCCTCCCTCTTGCATCAAAGCTTCTCGAAAAACTAGTTATGCACACCTATCCCAATTCCTTACAATAAACTCCCTCCTTGACCCATTGCAATCTGGATGTCGTCCTCATCACTCCACAGAGACAGCAATTGTTATGGTTACCAACGACCTACTTACAGCAAAATCAAAAGGCCACTTCTCTCTGCTTATCCTTCTTGATCTGCCCTCAGCCTTTGACACTGTTGACCACCCTCTCTTGCTCCAAACCCTCCAATCCTTCGGCATATGTGACACAGCCCTCTCGTGGCTCTCTTCCTACCTGTCAAACCGTACCTTTAGTGTAGCCTTCTCTGGGGCCTCATCTGCCCCGTCACCACTTTCTGTCGGAGTACCGCAAGGCTCTGTCCTCGGTCCCCTTCCCTTCTCAATCTACACGTCATCACTAGGTTCCCTAATAAAGTCCCACAGTTTACAATATCATTTGTATGCCGATGACACCCAAATCTACTTAGATTCCTTGCTAACCCATGTCACTAACTGTCTTTCTCACATCTCCAACTGGATGTCCTCTCACTACCTCAAGCTAAATCTCTCCAAAACTGAGCTCCTTATTTTCCCCACTTGTTCTAAACTCTCCATCCCCAATCTCTCTATAACTGTCGACAACTCCATCATTACCCCTAACCCGCATGCCCGATGTCTCCGGGTCACATTTGACTCAGATCTTTCTTTCACTCCTCACATTCAGTCATTGGCTAAAGCCTGCCACTTCCACCTTAAAAACATCTCTAAAATTAGACACTTCCTTACACAAGACACAACTAAGATTTTAATCCACTCTCTCATTCTCTCCCGCCTCGATTACTGCAACTCTGTCCTCTCTGGTCTCCCCATGTACCGCCTAGCTCCTTTACAATCCATAATGAATGCCTCTGCCAGACTCATCTTCCTTACACGTCGCTCTTCATCTGCTGCACATCTCTGCCAATCTCTTCACTGGCTTCCTCTTGCCTTTAGGATCAAACACAAAATTCTCATTCTGACATACAAAGCCCTCAACTGCACTGCTCCCCCCTATATCTCAGACCTTGTCTCCAGATACTCTCCCTCCTGTCCCCTTCGCTCTGCTCACGACCTCCTACTCTCCTCCTCTCTTGTCACCTCATCACACTCCCATTTACAGGACTTCTTTAGACTGGCTCCCGTCTTGTAGAACTCTCTGCCTCGCTCCACAAGACTCTCTTCTAGTTTTAAAAGCTTCAAGTGCTCCCTAAAGACTACTGTTCAGGGATGCATACAACCTATGCTAACCTTTCTTTATACCAGTTCCTCTCCTCCATTGCTATCCCCTGAACCCCCTTAGCATGTAAGCCTAAGACTCCAGCTGTTTGTTGATCACCTTCTCAAGAGCTGACTACAACAGTGCAACTCTTAGCAGGGCCCTCTACCCATTTGATCCCTATAATTGTTTTGCTGTACTCCGCCTTTGTTAATAGCTCTGCGGAATCTGTTGGCGCTCTACAAATAACCGATAATAATAAAAAAATAATTAAAAAAACAGCCGGCTTGTGCGTGTGATATTGTTGCTTTGAGCTCCATACCGCACAAAATACAAGCACTGTTTTGACGTGCTCGTGCACGCTTTCCCCATAGACATCAATGGGGAGAGTGGGTTATAAAAAAAAACACCTGCGATCAAGGAATAAAAAGCTCCATAATGCAGCCCCATTGATGTCTCTGTGGAAAAAAAAGTAACGTTGAAACCTAACACCCTAACATAAACCCCACGTCTAAACACCCCTAATCTGCTGCCCCCGACATTGGCGACACCTACATAATTTTATTAACCGTGTATAGATATATTAAAGTGTGCGCAAGAGGCACCAAACTGCTCCAACCCTAAAGTCCCTAACGTTAGGGAAAAAAGACAATCAAAGAATGAAAAAATATAGGAGAAGCGCTAAAAAAGCTAAAGGTACTATAATAAATACAATGTGAGATATACGACTTGCTATGCAAATATGGTTTAATCAAACACTCAAATATATTACAGAGCCTGTAAAGATAGAGTACATAAATGTAAAGACATTAAAAATCGGACGTCTCCGATATAATAAAACACAAGAAAAATAAAAAACAAATGACTACTGTTGCCAATATGATAGAATATGTCTCTGTATCAATCAGATAAAAAACTTGGGCCCTCAAAACGGTCATAAAACAGGGATCAGTTCCAGGTCCGATTTACCCGTGTTACCTTATAATGTACCGTCTGTTTGTATGATACCACCTCCGTGAGGCGTATGCGTGTCCCGTGACGTCACTGATCGGGAGGCGTCGTCTCTGAAGGAAAATCCTATTGGTCAGGATAACTTGACAGACGAGGTATAGTGGCCGCTATATTGTAGAAAAAGTGAGATATCCCCGCTCTTAGTGCATAACAGCATGCAGGGTTAGCTTACATCCAGATCTCTCTTTCAGACCTTCTTGCATCCTACGGGCTTCGATGTAAATCTTGGAACCGGCTTGGCTTAAGAGCGTATCCTTTCCCAATGCGGTCCTAGTGCTCTCTGTAGATTTGCCTACGGCAAAGTAAATTTAGCTGAAAACCTTGTACTTCAACAAAGTATTAGAGTCCTTATAGGTGTAGTATAAAGTACAGGATAGCTGTGGCTTATCATCAACGCGTTTCTCCCTCTTGCAGGGCTTTCTCAAGATGAATTTGCTCCAGTCACAGCTTCCTTTTAAACAGTCCAGAATCATACCTATTGGTCAGGTTGGATCAATTAGTATAACAGGTGTGCTCACCACAGATGGTCTATTGGCAACAGTATTGGCAACTCAAATAAAAAGACAACAGGAGTTTTCTAAAAACAGACATTCTTACTAAAAAAAAAATATATATATGTATAGATAACTATGTACTTATATAAATTTGAGGAAAAAACTTCCTAACATATATAATTATGACTCCACTTAGGTTGAACCACTTGTGTACACTCAAAGAAGTCAAACAACGGTAATAATGTAACTAAAATAATGTTACTAAAATAACACCACAAAAATATATCTCACTTAGTAATTATCAATCTTATAAAGAAGTGCTAAATATAAATAAAGATAATAGACTGCGGATTTTTCCGCTTATGTGCACACAAAAAAAAGCATATACATATGCTAAAATAGGGATAATAAACTGCAGTTTTTACCTGCTTATGTGTAAGAGATATGTGCATGTGCGTATGTGATGAATTATGACAAGTGATAGAGTAGAAATAAATCTTATGTCTAAATGAAGATATAAAATAATATAAATCTAAAGTCAGTGACTATTATTTGTGATTACCACAAAAAATCTGTGATAAGGATCAAAAATTATATGTATATCCAATATTTAAAAAGTGTCTGAATAGCCTTTATAATGTGTGACTATTAATTAAAATTTAATAGGGGACAAGGGAGGTGAAAGTGAGAATATATTTAAAGAAAAGAAAGACAGATACTCTCGGACTGCAGCATTAGTCTAGAACAAAGGGTGAAATGTCTAGTTCCGAAATCAAACCAGCTGGATATAAAGTATCATATTTATATATATACTCTGCTTCTTTTATACATACCTCGTCTGTCAAGTTATCCTGACCAATAGGATTTTCCTTCAGAGACGATGCCTCCCGATCAGTGACGTCACGGGACACGCATACGCCTCACGGAGGTGGTATCATACAAACAGACGGTACATTATAAGGTAACACGGGTAAATCGGACCTGGAACTGATCCCTGTTTTATGACCGTTTTGATGGCCCAAGTTTTTTATCTGATTGATACAGAGACATATTCTATCATATTGGCAACAGTAGTCATTTGTTTTTTATTTTTCTTGTGTTTTGTTATATCGGAGACGTCCGATTTTTAATGTCTTTACATTTATGTACTCTATCTTTACAGGCTCTGTAATATATTTGAGTGTTTGATTAAACCATATTTGCATAGCAAGTCGTATATCTCACATTGTATTTATTAAAGCACCTTTAGCTTTTTTAGCGCTTCTCCTATATTTTCATTCTTTAATTTTATTAACCCCAAATCTGCCCCTCCCGATATAGCCACCACCTGAAAAAATCTATTAACCCAATATCTGCCGCTCCCTATATCGCCGCCACTATACTAAAGTTATTAACCCCTATTACCTCGCACCCCAACATTGCCCACACTATAATAAATGTATTAACCCCTATTCCGCCGCTCCCCGATATTGCTGCAACTAAATAAAGCTATTAACCCCTAAACCTTTGGCCTCCCGCATCACTACCACTAAATTAACCTATTACCCCCTAAACTGCCAGGCCCCCACATAACAATAACCTAAATTAAACTATTAACACCAAAACTTAACCCTAACCTAAACCTAAACCTAACCCTAACCCTAACACCCCCTAACGTTAACGTAATAAAAATCGAGCTAAATTATTAACTAAATAATACCTATTTAAAACTAAATTATTATTATTATACTTAATTTATTAAGCGCCAACATATTCCGCAGCGCTAAATACATCCTTACATGTGAAATAAAACCTAAGCTAGCTACAATATAAAACAATACAAAAAGAAGGCGGGGCAGGACAAAAAGGGCTTAAAAGTTAAAACGTAGCTTTTATTGCCTTCACCATGGATAAAAGAAAATTAGCAGCAAAATAAAAAGCAGTAATGTCAGAGTGAGCTTGGACAGCAGCCGTCTAACATGTTTCTGCTCCTGCCTAACTCATAGACTCTGCTGTCTCAAGCTCACAGCCTGCTTAAATCAAACAATCACTCTGACATAGATTGCTAACAGCCAACATAATTAACTGTTACAATGCTGAACAAGAAAAGTGTGCACAAACATGCATTTCCTTTACAAAGTAGTTAACAATTAAGTACAAAACCTTAGCTACCAAATAACCCCTAATAATGCATTAGTTAGCAGATACAATATGAAAAATAGTCAACAACGTAGATATTGCTAAATATTACTCTAAGAAATGCATTAAAATATGTGCTTATAACAAAAGAGATACATAGCACACAAAGAGAATGTGAACTAAATGTATCTAAGTACATAACACGCAACAAATGAGATGCAATATATCATTAAAAGGGACCCACTGAATGTGAAAAAAGTGCACAAACATACATTTCCTTAACAAAGTAATTAACATTTACAAAAACAATACTTGGCTACCGTCTAAACATTAATAAAGCGATAGTTAGCAGTGACTAACAAAGAATCAACAGCATAAATATTACTAAATATTGCTCAAGAAAGTACATTCCAGATATGAGCTTATAACAAGTGAATACATAACATCCTGAATTAATGTAAACAAATGTAACCAGGTACATAACACACATTTAAAGGATATGTAGCATGCCCCATGTAAATAGACTCACTAATAAATCAACTAAGCTAAGGCAGGATGTTCAGTGTAACAATATTACACTTACAAAAACCCATAATGGAGATTAAATGCATTATGAAGAGAATCACAAAAGTCTGTTTACAAAGCCTCTAAAGTCTAGGGTTAGAATCATAATATAATGACATACCTTAACTATCAATATACCTAGAGGACTCAAAGAGACAAATGTGTAGTACCACTATCTGATAGACACTAGTGTAAAATAAAAAACCAGACTAACGCCAACAGTTGATAATATCATTCTGAATATTTAAACCATCAGGCACCCTGGTTTTAAGCTTAAAAATCCAGAATGCTTCGTGTGTGCGAAGCACCCTGTCTTTGTCTCCCCCCCTCTTAGGGGTCATTACACGTTCAATGACTTGCCATTGCAGTGTATCAACACTACCATTATGGCAAAACTTGAAATGTCTTGCTACCTGTGAGTCAGGGTCTTCTGACTTAATGTCATATATATGCCCCTTAATCCGTTCCCTGACCTGCCTCATAGTGAGGCCTACAAACTGTTTCTGACATTGATGGCAAGTGACAAGATACACCACATAGGTGCTGCGACAATTGGTACAAGCATCTATCGTGAACACTCTCTGTGTCACTAATGACTGAAAAGTCTTACCAGGTGAAACATATAGGCATGCTTTGCATCTTGTCGCACCACACTTGTAGTGTCCTTTGCACTCAAGCCAACGTTGGTTCTTTGTAGTTAATGTTTTCACTTCACTAGGCATTAGAATGTTTCCTATCGTGATGTTTCTTCTAGAAACACATCTACATCCTTTTTTTGACTACATCATATAATTCCTCATCCCCTTTAAGGATGGGCAGACATTCTTTAATGATTTTGGAAATCTGTTCGAACTGATTACTGTAGTTGGTTACAAATAAGGGGTTACTGTTCTTATCAGTCCCCTTATGATTCTTATCCTTATCAGTATGTAACATGTCTTTCCTATCCATCTCACTGGCCATATTATAGGCCTTAGTAATCTGATGTGGTGCAAAGCCTCTCCTTGAAAACCTGTCTTTAAACTCCATTGCTGCTCTGTGGTACTCTTCAACTGAAGTGCAATTTTGTCTAAGGTGAATGAATTCTCCCTTCAAGATTCCAAAACTAGTGTGTTTGGGGTGCATACTCTTGGCATGTAGAGTGCTGTTACCTGATATCGGTTTACAATGTAGTTTAGTCATGATATTCTCACCCTCATGGTGTAAGACTAGATCAAGAAAATCAATACTGTGCTTATCGTGAGAGCTGGTAAAGCTCAAGCCTGCATTATTGGTATTGAGCTCATCAACAAACTGGTGCAACTCTTCAGGAGACCCTTGCCAGATGATAAGTAGGTCATCAATGTACCTCTTGTACATCACAACCCTTCCCCTATGGCGGCAGCTCTCGCCATACACATGGGATAGCTCCCACCATCCCATGTATAGATTAGCAAAAGCTGGGGCAAAAGTTGGCCCATGGCCGTTCCTCTCTTCTGAAGATAGAAGCTGCCGCCAAAGGAGAAGTAGTTATGTGTAAGCAAGAAGTACAGAGCTCTAAGAATAAAGCTCTTGTGTGTATCCCTATAGCCAGTAAAAGTATCTAGAAAAAAGGCAATCGCTTCCATTCCCTTATTCAAGGGTATACTTGAATAGAGGCTGACTACATCAACCGTCATCCATGAATAATCCCTCTTCCATACAACCTTTTCCAGCATAACCAAAAGATGCTTGGTATCCTTTAAAGGAAGGCAACATTTTAACCAAAGGCTGAAGAATACTTTCCATCCACCTTCCCAAAGGCTCTGACAAAGACCCAATACCAGAAACAATTGGGCGATCTTGTATATTCTCAAGGGATTTGTGTGTTTTGGGAAGGTGGTGGAAAATAGGAGTTTTGGGATACTTCACGGTCAAAAAAGCTCTAGTATCAATATCAATGATACCCAAATCACAGCCATCATCCAGAATCTGTTCTAAACTTCTTTTAAAGGAGAGGGTAGGATCAAAACTCAATTTCTGATATACATCCCGGTCTCCCAGTTGCCTAAGAGCCTCCTGTATATAATCTTGTTTGCTGAGGACAACTACGTTCCCTCCCTTGTCGCTTTTGCGAATCACAATATCATCTCTCAATTTCAATTTCTCTAAAGCCTCCTGCTCTGTACGACTTAAATTATATTGTCTACTACCTTTACCTGATATAGAATCATGCAATTTCAGATTCCACTCTCCTATGGAAGCCTTCTAAAAAAAATCTCTTTCTAGTGGGGTAGAAGTCTGATACTGGCTTAAACTTTGCCGCAACCATTTCTTCATTACCAGATTCCATCTAGAAGTTTAAAAGTGACAGATAATCAATGGCTTCATCAAAAAATACATCAGCCCTCACAGAATTAAACTCTTTGACCAGATTTCTGACAAATTTATTTAAATTGAGTATAGTTTCAAAGAGATTAAAATGTGTTGATGGAACAAAGCCCAAACCATATTTGAGAACTCTCTCCTCCTCAGCAGGAGGAGACTGACCGGGTAGCCGCAGATAAGTGTATGCAGAAGGCTTGTCACGGATGAAGGTATTGTGTCTCTTGAACAGAACTTGTGATGGTACTTATGCTATACTACTCCGCTTGTGAATTTAATAGCTGAATGTGCTCTGGGTGAAGGAGCCTCCTATTGTGTATATATTAGCTACAATATAACTAATAGTTATATTGTAGCTGGCTTAGGTTTTATTTTTATTTCACAGGTAAGTGTGTATTTATTATAACTAGGTAGATTAGTTAGTAAATAGTTATTAACTATTTACTAATTACCTAGTTAAAATAAATACAAATGTACCTGTGAAATAAAACCTAAGCTGCCTTACACTAAAACCTACCATTCCAAAAAATAAAAAACACTAAAATTCCAAAAATAAAAAAACCTACCATTACAAAAAATAAAAACCCAAAATATTCAAAATAATAAAAAATATTCCTATTCTAATACCCTTTAAAAAAATAAAAAAACACCCCAAAATAAAAAACCCTAATGTATAATAAACTTTTTGTAGGGCATTGCCCTAAAGATAACAGCTCTTTTCCTACAAAAGAAAAACAAACACCCCATAACAGTATACAAACCCCCACCCCAAACACACAAAATAAAAATAAAGTAAAACCTAATCTACCCATTGCCCTAAAAATGGCATTTGTATGGGCATTGCCCATAAAAGGGCATTCAGCTCTTTTTCCTGCCTTTAAAAGGGCATTCAGCTCTGTTATGAAATACAGACCAACCACTAATCTAAAAATAAAAACCCACCCCAAAACAAATATAAAAAAACCAACCACTAATCTAAAAATAAAAACCCACCCCAAAACAAATATAAAAAATTACATAAATAGCAAGCGAATTATCCAAAATAGAAAAAAATAATTCCTATTCTAATACCCATTTAAAAAAAACACCCCAAAATAAAAGAAACCTAATCTAGAATAAACTACCAATAGCCCTTAAAAAGGCCTTTTGTAGGGCATTGCCCTAAAGATATCAGCTCTTTTTCTGAAAAAAAAAAAAATACAAAGACCCACTAACATTACAAACCCCCACCCCTCCAAACCAACAAAATAAAAAAAAAACTATTTAAAAAACTAATCTACCCATTGCCCTGAAAAGGGCATTTGTATATGGGCATTGCCCTGAAAAGGGCATACAGCTCTTTTGCTGCCCTTAAAAGGGCATTTAGCTCTTTTAAAAGTGCCCTCCCTAATCTAAAAAAAAAAACACCCCAAAAAAACGTTAAAAAAACCTAACACTAACCCCTCTTTAGGTACTCACAGTTGTTGAAGTCCCGCTTGAATGATCTTCAGTCCTACGGCTCCATCTTCATCCAGGTGGCATTTTTATCCAGACGGCTCCATCTTCATCCATTGCAGGACCGGCATCTTCTTCATCCCTGCGGAGGCGGAGCGGCGATGCGCGGAGGCGGAGGTCCAGGCGAAGGTCCAAGGTAGAGGTCCAGGCAAAGGTCCATGGCGGAGGTCCAAGGCGGAGGTCCAGGCAGATGTCCATCGATCTGACGTGGTCGTCCGCCGCACACTGAGGATTGAAATGCAAGGTACCCCTTTTATACAGGGGTTACATTGCATTCCAATTGGCTGAAAAATGTGAATCAGCCAATTGGAATTAGGGCTGCTAAAATCCTATTGGCTGTTCAAATCAGCCAATAGGATTTAAGCAGCTCTCATTCTATTGGCTGATTTGAATCAGCCATTATAATGAAAGCTGCTTAAATCCTATTGTAATTTTTAGAGTAGTGTTATGATTTTTTTAATGTGTATTTTAGTTTTCTTTAATTTGACAGGTAAGTTTTAATTTAATTTAAGATAGGGAAATTGTAATTTTAATATAAAGTTAGGGGGCGTTAGGTTTAGGGGTTACTAGTTTAAATTAGTTTATTGCGATATGGGGGGTTTTCGGTTTAGGAGTTAATAGTTTAATTTAGTATATTTTGTTGTGGGAAGGCTTGTGGTTTAGGGGTTATTAGGTTTATTATAGTGGCGGCGGTGTTGGGGAGCAGCGGAATAGGGGTTAATAGATTTATTAAAAGTTTTGGCGATGTTGGGGTGTGGGCAATAAGGATTAATAACTTTAGTCTAGTGGCAGCGATGTCGGGAGCGGCGGAATAGGGGTTCATTTTTTTTATTAGTGGCGGCAATGTCGGGAGCGGCAGATTAGGGGTTAATAAATTGAATATAGTGTTTGCGATGCGGGAGGGCCACGGTTTAGGGGTTAATAGGTAGTTTATGGGTGTTAGTGTACTTTGTAACAGTTTAGTTATGAGTTTTATGCAACAGTTTTGTGAGCATAAATTTCATAACTACCGGTCTCAGATTGCGAAACGGATCTTGTTGGTATAGGCTGGAACGCAAGCTATTTAGCCTCACCGCAAAACTTGTAATGGCTGCGCTATGAAAGTCCCATGAAAAAAACATAATTTTTACGTTTTCTAGACTGACTGCGTTACAGACTCAAAGGATTGCGGTACAACTATACCGACAAGACTTTAATGGCTGTGGTGCTGTTTTAACACTGAAATTACCATTTTTTCAGCGTTAAAACAGTAACGCAGGACTTGTAATCTAGGTGACTGAGAAATAATGAGTGGGGGAAAAAAGAGAACTCCACCATCCCCTTTCTATAGTCCGTCTTCTTATTGTAGGGTTAAGAAGATATTTTTTATGCCAAAGTAGCCTTGTTATACTACAGTTGGGACCAACTAAAATAAGCAGAATATAATTTTATCTTTTCCAGTAAGTTAAGGGACCATGAATTACCATCTGGACACCTTCATATGTTAGGCAAGCCAATGATAAATGTTTAGAAGATACACAGTAACAATATCTATACTAGAGCTTATAGATAAAGATAATATAAGGCTTTGTTGGAGCTTGCAATAACCTTCATATAGTAGACAGTTAAGATAAGGAAAAATCAATTTTAAACAAAATAGTATTCTTCCTAATTTGGTGTCTTTGTGTAGACAATTCTCATTAGATAAGGAAAGGTAAGTAAAGTTATTTATATAAAACCTTTAGCCCTTGGTCTATACTTCTGAAATAAATACTTTTTTCTTGTTTCCTCCTTCCCCCTCCCCCTCTCCTTTTTTTCTTTTCCCTCTGTGAATATTGTATCATGTCAATATTAATAATTACATGAATATAAACACCTCTAATATGTGCCTGGGACTATTTCCATGGGTTGCAATTTCTTGCATACCAAAGATGATTAAACAGACAAAAAACAATTAAACAGGCTAGATAAAGCATGGTGGGTAAATATACTCCCTTACTGCAGAGTATATAGTTTGTCAAGTTTATCTATATATATTAGGAATTCTCCTCCCCAGTCTAAAATTAAAAACTGGTTACAGTTAAAATTTGGGTAGAGGGAGGTAATTTAAAGGGCTAAAATCTATACAAATATCTAAGGGAGAAAACAACACCTATAACCAAGCAATACAGAAAATATATCAATGCTAATATGCAGAGAGTCCCATATTAGTATTTTCTGTTGTTCCAAGGAAAATAATTACATTAATATACCACAGTTATGTGACAGTCCAGCTCTGAACTTTTAACCATATACCAAATATCTGTAAGACTAGAATTGTGCTTTTCCTCTGGATCACCTTAACAGCAAGATTAGTTACATTAAGGCCAGCCAGAAATGGTCCAAAACATTCTTTGGTTTCCAAATAGGTGTTAGGATCAAATGTCAGAACAATGTAGTATGACCATCTAGTGATTAAACCTACTATATTTTTTAATACTACACCAACGTTCTGACTTGAGACCTTCAAAAAAAAAAAAAAATAAAAAAAAAAAAAATATATATATATATATATATATATATATATTAAACCAGAGTAAATAAGCCAACTTATATTAATGTAGAACATGTCCTTTTGGTGACTTGATTAGCTTCATAACAGCCAATAGTTCAGCTCCTTAGAGCCCTATTGTAAGATATTTGGGTAATATATATGGGGATTAGGAAAGACAGTACAAACTTTATATCTCTGAAAGGCACTCATATATATGAGCTTTTATTTAGCCAGGGGTATCACATTATGTAGCTTTTCCATGTTATAGGCTGGATCTTAAATTGAGCTTACTCTTAAAGACTCCAAATACAGGCTTCAGAGTGTGATTCAATATTTTTTCTTTCTCTAAGTTAGTCAACAGTAAGTCCTTGTCAAATAACAAAAAAACATATACATATTTCTTAAATGCTCTCTTTAGGATATGTCTGTATCCGATTTTGTAGATATGTAGAAGGTGTAAAAGTAAAGCCAGATACTTATCTTCAAGTTATGCAGAGACCCTCAGCAGCTAGCTTTTCTTCAGCGTTATCCAGTAATTTGGCTCTGCTGTATTTTCCCAACTGTATTCCTAGGTTTAAAAGCAGAAATCCTTTAAAAGGAAACAGTGATTCAAAGGGAGTAGATATAAGCTCCTACCCCTAATGGCGAGTGTTGGAAAGTGGTATAAATCACCCTCCTCACACTCAAGCCACTATGGGGTCCTGGGAGTACTCCTCAGCAATATCACTGTATGAAGTATAATGGACCAGAACACCTACTTCTCAGCACAGCGTCCAGGTAGAGGAAGCCACTTGTCACCTGCTTCCCTCAGCTGAAGCGTCTGTCTGGGGTCTGAGCTCCTTGCTGGCGATAGGGTGGTGGGTCGCAGTCCTAGCAAGTGGACCAAAGTGGCTGAGTGAAGTTTCCCAATCAAAGATACACAATTTCAGTACTCTGCGACTATCAGTCTTGCACCAATGGCTCTGTGATGTCAGGAGGTTGGTGGCGTAGCTCTCTCACCAGCAGTGCGAGTTTAACGCGCCTGCTCCAGCTCCTCCCACAACGGAAGCTCCATCGGCTTCCCCATGCTTACCATTTTCAATTACTTATTTAGTTTACTGTTTTAAACTACAAGAAGCAAACCCTACTTGTGAAATTTTAGCAAATAAACCTTCATTATACAATTATGTTATGTTGCTTTAATCAACCACTGATGCCATATGAAGGATATACACATTTAAAAATAAACTCTTCCTTATATAACCTTGTTTCAATATTAAATAAATGCACACACAAATTTTAATTAAAAAAATGTATTAAACAAATTAGCCTCTTTAGAAGAATAACAAAGGAATATTGCCAGTGTCCACTCAGAAGGCCAGAGAGTCCACCGTAGAACAAGCACTACCAGAGCACCATTTCCATAGTCAGTGCCAAAGGGGGACAGTGTCCACTTAGAAGGCCAGAGAAAGTCCTTTGTAGAACTAGCACTACTAGGCAGTGCCAAAGGGGGCCAGTGTCCACTTATGAACAATAAGAAATCTTAATTAAAAAAAAAAAAAAAAAAAAAACTTTTTATTTTATTTTTGGTTTTATTCAAACATTTTCTTTCCCATTTTTTTTTTTTTTTGTTATATTCTTTTTATTTGAAAGTAATTTCCCACAGTACAGAATCAATGAGCATTGATACAAGAATGTTCAACATATTATACAAAAAGTATAGCTGATGCAGGGTGTTCCCAATGTCCTTTGGCTTCCCTTAGTGGGGCAAATTCGTTTCATCAAAGCTAAGACTTCGGTATGTCCATGGGAATAAATAAAGCAAGCATAAGAGTGAAGGACATTAACCTTATATCATACAGAATAGGAAGCGAGGTTGAGGCGATTAGTTATTAGGACCCGCCTAAATGAATCAGGGGTTAGAAGCCCCTGGAGATAACAATCTAGCTATGTTACATTGATATTATACAAGGAAATCCGTTTTAATGAATAAAACTACTAAAACAAAATAAAGCAGAATCAAAAAAATGAAAAAGAAATTTTGTGTATGTACTGCATTACTCCATAAGTCATATAAGTATTAGTAACTGTTGCAACGTGGAGGGTTTTTGTAGGTTGAGTTGTTCACACCAAGGAGAAAAGAGTCCCAAAGGAATTGTATATCGTGAAAAAAGGTCAATTGGCCTAGCTATAAATAATGGAACCGTTCTAATAATAAATTTTTATTTACAAGGGTTATCCATTCTGAGATGGAAGGGCTTTGTGAGGTTTTCCAATGTTTGGGGATGAGTTGGTTGGCAGCATTTTGTAGAAGCTGGAATAGGTTTTTTCTTATTTTACAAGTCAAGTTGATAGGATGATTGAGCATTATCATCTCTGGGGTGAGGTCTAGGTTAGAACCTAAATTTCTGTTGATGCAATTAAATATATCTGCCCAGAACTGTTTGACATGCGTGCACTCCCACCAGATGTGGGAAAGATAGCCTTCCTCCCGATATCCCCTCCAACACAAACCTGAGGTGTTTTTATAGATGTATTTAAGTTTTGCTGGGGTTAAATACCACTGCAGCATTATTTTTATATTAGTTTTCTTTGCTGGTGAGGAATGACCTGACTGAGATAGAGCTGTAAATCTATGCGACCATGTCTGGACGGATGTAGAGGAATAAAGCTCTCGGTCCCAACTCTTAGTATAAGGAGGGAAGAGAGGGTAAAAAGCTTGCCAGGGTTAGTTTATATAGATTAGAGATAACTCTAGAAGGATTCTCCTTGGACATACACAGCTGTTCAAACATTGTTAGAGGCCTTAAGAGGTCTTTTCTATGTCTATGGGGGACTATGTAATGTCTAATCTGATGTATTCTGAACCAAGAAGATAGAAAAGGATGCTCCAAAGCATCAAGTTGGCCTTTTGATTTAATGTTACTCCCTTCTGTGAGGATGTGTATTGGGAGCACCTGCTCTAGCGTCTGAAAATTTGAAGTGTCTATGTGTAGACCAGGGGTGAATTCTGGGTTAGATAATATTGCAGTAAGTGGGGAATAAGTTGTGGAGATATTTTTGTAAGATTTACGAATCAACCTCCAATCCGACCATGTTTCATTGGTTATAGCAGAAGAGGAGACTGAGTGGCTATTGAGAAATGCTGGGTTCTAGCTTAAACTACTTATGTGTTTTGAGTATGATAAGTCTAATTCAATTTGAATCCATCTTTTTGAGTCTGGTCCCCCAAACCTGCACCAGTCTACTATTCTCTGTAGGGAAATTGCCAGTTTATAGGCACGAAGATTTGGGACTCCCAAACCCCCCTCTTTAGGAAGTTTATAGAGGGTGTTCTTATTAATGTGTGGGGGCCTTCTCCACCAGATGTAATCATTTATGAGTATTTGTAATGTATCTAGGTCTCTAAGAGTACCCGGGATTGGGACCGTCTGCAGAACATAAAGGGCTTTTGGCAGAAGAATCATTTTTACTGCTTGGATCCTACCCAACCAGGATATATTTTTTGGCAACCAAGAAGACGCAAGTGCTTGGAACTCAGAGATTAAATTTCCATAGTTATATCTATGTAGGTCTTCTTTATCTGGGGTTAAAGATATGCCTAGGTATTTTAGATATTTGGTTTGGGGTCCAAGGGTACAGTCTAATTTTAAGGTGTCAAGGGTAGTTTTTTTAGGTTTATAGGAAGAGATTCAGATTTAGTCATGTTTACTGAGATGTTGGATACAGAGCCGTAGTTTGAGTTCAGAGATGGCAGCATGTAGAGAGTCAAGTGGGTCAGTCATTGTAATTAGTAAGTCGTCTGCAAAAATAGCCAGTTTGTGGGAATGGGTGCCAATATCAATCCCCTGGATGTGTTGGTTCAATCTGATTTTTATAGCCAGAGGCTCGAGAGAAAGAATGAACAATAGTGGGGAAAAGGGGGCAGCCCTGTCTGGAACCATTCCGTATCTCAAAAGGGTCCGAAAGGGTACCGTTTATTTTAATCTGGGCAGAAGGGTTAGTATATAGAGCGAATATTTTTTGGATGAAGGAGTGGGGAAAGTGGAAGTGCTGTAAGGTTGCTAATAGAAAAGTCCAATCTAGATGGTCAAAAGCCTTTTCGGCGTCGGTGGAAAGGAAAATGGCCGGGATCTTGTTTAAAGAGATGTGTTCAAGGAGGTTGAGAATTTTGACCGTATTGTCTTTTGCCTCTCTATGGGGGACGAAACTGACATGGTCCTGGTGAATTATTGAATGGAGGATCTGATTTTGGCAGTTAGCTAAGACCTTGGCATATAATTTGAGATCCACGTTTAGAAGTGAGATTGGCCTGAAATGTGCTGGAGTGTTAGGGGTCTTGCCAGGTTTCGCTAGTACAGAAATGTTAGCTTGAAGCATGGTGTCCGGAAAGGGGGTATTATCCGAGATAGAATTAAATAAAGTTGTCAAATAGGGGACAAGAGATTTTGCAAACGTCTTATAATAAAGGCCTGAAAAGCCATCCGGCCCTGGGGCTTTGTTTTGCGTTAAAGTTTTTATGGCCTTGAGTATTTCAGAGGGTTGGATAGGTTGATCTAAAATTTTTGTTGGTCTGACGTTAATTGGGGAAATGGGATATTGTCTAAATATTTTTGGCAAAGTTGTAAGTGGGAATTTTGATTTCTGCTTGGAAAGAGATTGTATAGTTTGTGGTAGAATTCCTTGAACTCAACCGCTATAGTAGTGGTGTCTTCAATTAATTTACCATGGGGGGATTTAAGTGAGTGTATGTACGTCTGTTGTTGTTGTTGCTTTAATGCCCTTGCCAGAAGTCTCCCTGATTTGTTCCCCTCTCTGTAAAAATTTTGTTGGAAGTGAAGTAGTTGCTTTTGGGTTCCTATATGCAATATAAGATTCATCTTGTGTCTCTTTTTTGTGAGCTGTTCCAAAATCAAGGAATTGGTTGGGAGTAGTTTGTGTGCATGATCTAGCTCAGCTAATTCTTTAGCTATGTTTATGGTCCTTTCCCTGTTTTTTTTTGCGATTTGCGCTTTGACTTTGATGAATTCGCCTCTTAGAGTGCTTTTATGTGCCTCCCAAATAGTGGTTACATCAATGCCTGGGATGTTATTAATAGTAAAGTACGAGTTGATATGCTCGGTGAACAACTTGACTCCCTCCTTGTCTAGCAGGAGGGATTCCTCCAGTCTCCACTGGAAGGATTTAAAAGGGGCCGAAGGCCATCTAATGGTGCAAGTGACAAGGGAGTGGTCTGAACACGAAGTATGTTTAATATGTGATTGCTGGATATGGGATAGAACTAGGTGGTCTTCAAGGATATAATCCAGCCTAGAATAATTACGCTTTAGGTTTGAGAAAAATGTGAAGTCTGATTTTTGGGGGTTTAAGTATCTCCAGGAATCGTGTAAGCCGAATAATTTGAATTTTTGCCAAATGCTTTGGAGGTGGGGGATTTTTGCTCTAGTATCTGGGTTGGTGCAGTCTATTATAGGATTCAACGGGATATTTAAATCCCCGGCCATTATCAAAGAGCCTTTAGCTTCTTTCAGGACTGTGTTGCAGATTGATGAGAGAAAACTCCCTTGAAGTTTGTTAGGGGCATATATATTCATCAGGGTTACTGGTTTTCCAACTCGGATTCATCGGATACACAAATACCTCCCTTCCTTATCTTTCTCAATGTGAGTTTTGGTAAATGGGATTGACTTGTGAATCAAGATACTAACTCCATTGATTTTTTTATGGGGGTTGGTGCTGTGGAAATGTTGGGGATAGTGGGGCAAAAAGTATTTAGGAATATTATTTGATTTATAATGGGTTTCTTGGAGCATTAGAATGTGCCCACCTCTTTTCTGGAGATCTGAGATAGCCAATCTCCTTTTATTCAGGCAATTAAGGTCTTTGGTGTTTTGTGTAAATATGTTAATGTCTTGTGGTGATTTGTTACACATCATAGGAAATGAGGAACAGTTGCATATTGATTGACTGACATTGAGAAATGAAAATTAAAAGAGTAAGGAGCAAGTACACACTGAAATTGCAGTTAGAAATAAATAAAGTCAAAGAAAATAAAAAAAATATGAAAAGACAGTATGAATTACATCAATAACACAATATATATGAACCATATTAATAAACTAAGGGAGAGAGTCTCCCAACTGTTTAAGAACAAATAATTTATAAGTAACATTTGGCAATAGAGATCCCAAGATGTGGATCTAGACATGGCCTGAGGCATTTTTAGAAAAAGCAAAAACAAAAACCCAGACCTAGCACCAGGAGTATGGAAAGTCAAGTACCAATCTGGAACCAGGAGCCTAATCATCATACAGGTAGTTCATCTCCCACGCTCATCTAGGAGAGAGAAAAGAGGGGAAAAAAGAGAACATGAAGGGCTATTTAACTATCATCCCCTTTCCTCTGTGAGGTGTTGTGGTGAAGAGGGTGGACGTCTTGCTCTCTTATGCTGTACCTGTTTCCAGTCCCTTCTCTGAGGTAGGGGGGCTAGGCCCTCCTCAACCGGCCTGGGATGCCAGTTGATCAGACGTGGATAATGGTGAAGGTATGTTGAGCTCCTTGCAAATCTTTGGAATATCATTTGTTGAAAAGCATGTGAGCCGTCTTCCTCTCCAAAGTATTACCAGATGGAAGGGGAACCCCCATCTATAGGGAATTTTCATTTTCATAGATGAAAGGTTGTTGTTCTCTCGCCAATTTCATCAACTCCTCCTTCGACTGGAAGCTAGTAATGCTGACAATTACGTCCCTGGGTGGTTGACCTTCAGGCGGTTTAGGCCGCAGGGCCCTGTGGGCTCGATCAATGTCTATTTTAGAAGGAGTTTCCTCCTTTTTCAGCACGCTGAAGAGATCTTGTAAGTATTGATCCAGGTCTGAAGGAGAAATTAGTTCAGGGATGCCCCTTAGCCTGATATTATGGTGCCTGCTTCTGTTTTCAGCGTCATCTACCCTATCCTCCAGCTCAGCAATCATGGTGTCCTGTCTTTTGATGAGGCTGTGCAAATCAGAGATAGCAGACGTATGTGTCTCTTGGTTGTTTTCCAGGGATTCAACCCTGTGACCTATGTCAGATAAGTCTTTTTTGAGGTCAGAAATCTCGTCCCTGATACACTGCTTAACTTGTGTTAGCAGAGAAGAGAAATCTTTCTTTGAAGGGAGTAAGTCAAATAAGGCTTTTGGAATGGTGATGGTGTCGGAAGTTTGTTCTAATTCAGAGTCAGATGAGCTTGGAGGGATGGCAGTCTCTGGAGGTGCAGGATCTGTTATAGCAGAGGATCTAGACTCCAGAGTTTTAAAAAAGCTATTCACTGAGGGGTTTGATGCCCTCAGCTGCCTAGGGCCCTTATTTCCCTTTGCTGTTGTTTTAGGAGACATGCTGTATAGTGTATTAGACCCCCACACTGAAGAGTAAATGTTTATCTCATATAAACAAGTGGTTTAGTGGGGATCCACTTGATAGAAGCGGTCAGTTATATTCAGGAGGTTACCCCTTTAATAGATGTGTAGTCTGGCTCTAGGCCTGCGTGATAGTTTCCATACTAATGAGGCCTGCCTAAACTGGTGCCGTCATATGAGCTGTCTTAGGGCTTATTTTAAAAATGCACGTCTGCAGGCTAAGTCAGGGCATTTGGGCGAGTATCGACAGATACTTATACAGGCTTACCCAGTTGCGAGGATCATCTGTACCTCATTTGCTTGCGATGAAGTTCTGGGCTGCCATGCGGGTGGATGAGTCCTTCTCAGCTTTTCTATCTATCTTGCTGTCGGGCTGGGTGAGAGACAGATCGGGCTTGAAGACCAAATGCCCGTTTGCTAAATTTGAGAGCTGGAGGGTTGGAGGTCCTCTGGTGTGAGCACGGATGTGCTTCTTCCCCTCTACAGGCACAGGCGGGTACGTATGCCGTCAGTGAGTGACAGCGCAGAGTGGCTAACACTTAGCCTACACTTCAGGCTCTGGGCTTAGCTCAATTATGCCCAAGATTTCGCTATCACCTCCCATGGTAATAGGGTCTCCAACTGCTAGTCGGCTACTGCCTGTGGCTGTTCTAAACAGATAGGGCTCTGGAGCTCGTTCAAGACGCGGCCATCTCCTTAGACGGCAAGCTCCGCCCCCCCCCATTTTTTTTTCATTTTTTTTTAAATTAATAAAAAATAATATAAAATAACTATAAAAAAGTACAGCAGCTGGCAACCAGGAGGACATATTGCCACCCTCCACTCTCCAGTAGGGTCTGCATCCTCCCTTTCTTCTCACCCCGGTTGTGCTTCAGAAGCAGGCAGAAGACACCTGAGGACCTTTAAAATTTGTCTGCTCTGCTCCTGAATCATAAATATGCTATCCAGCATGAGGCCAAGCCGCACGTGGGAACTCAGCATAGTACTCTCAGTTCTCTGTAGTGTTTCAGATACATTGACATACCATGCTGGGTCCACCTCTGTGGAAGAGACAAAAATGAAAATCATTAATACATGTACATACCTATTAAAATTACACAAAAGAATGAAAACCATTACAAAACTCACCCATGCAGATTGGCATAGAGCTGGGGAAGATGGGGAGAAGGGGTACAGGGATATGGGAAAAGAACGGTTGGCCATAGGGAAACTGGGGGAGGGGAAAGGACACATTAAGGCTAGGGACATTAGACACACACACAGGGGGAGGGTGACAACAACACACACAAGAGGAGGAAGGTAAAGACACAGGAGGAAGAGAAGCAGCAGCGGTGGGAGGGACAGAAGAAAGAGAAGTTGAGGGGGCAGAACAAAGAGAGGGGGATAAGACAGATGAGTGACAGGAAGAATGGGCCGATACAAGAGAGGGGGAACACGAAAGAGAAAAGAGAACAGAAGTAGAGGCAGAGGTGGAAACACACACAACAGGGGGAACAGATGGAAAGGAATGGGAAAAGGAGGGAGTAGGGGTTACATGGACAGACTCAGACACAGGTGTAGAGGACAACACAGGGGAATCAACAGAAACAACTGGGGAAGTCATGGGGACAGGAGGGACAGGGGAAGGGGTACGAGGGAACAGGGGCAGGAGAGAATTTGGAGAGCCACTTCCTATAATGATAAATATGAATAATAATTAATATATGTTATTATTCAAACAATATTGACATTCATACAAAAGTGACATTGTGCTTTCATTATGACCTAGCTCATAACTTGGTTTTGCACTAATCCACAAATCAGGTTATTAATAAAATAAAGATGTTAGACCACCTAATACAAATAACTGTTTGCTATCTAACTAGACCGTTACTGCAACTGAACTAGCCTATTTATATAGTGGCTAATCTATGACCAACACAGAACTTTGAGCCCAGTTAAAATGTACTTGAGTCTTCAATGGTTGTTTTCCCTATGTTTTATAAAGAGTAGTTTGAGATGTATTCTTATGTACGTGATTGCTCCATCACTAATTATTTCCAAGGATATTAAAAAATCTCCATGTTGTAGAAAAAGAGATTTTACATCATGGTCATAAAGCTTTGTGAGAACTAAATAAATTGCTTGTTACTCTATCTTGCGTGACAGCACCCGAGCCTGCAGCTCATAGAAGGCAACAAGGTACGTTGCGCTCTCACGGGCCATGAGCTGCCGTGCAGACTGCCAGAACTGCAAAGCTTCATAAGTGGAAAGAAGTACAAGAGACTAACAAAGGTTACCAGCTCATTCAATTACAACAGCTATAAGCCACACATTTCCATCCACTTCATTGGTTCCCCTGCTGGGTCGACTCTGACGCTGCCTGCCGAGTGACGTCTGCCTTAGCGTACCGAGCTTACGCCTGTCTGACGGGCGACTTTTGGTTCCGTCCTGCTTGTCTGGGTACACGTTTGTACCGCCGCTCTTGTGAGTAATACTCTGTGTGGGGGGTCCGCTATTTGTTGTATCCCTCTGTTGCTCAAAACGATACTTGTCCCATGAGGCGCCTCTTCCATCTGTCATCCACAGGTTCCCGATAATTAAATATAAGGCAATATAGCATAGTCCTAAAACAGAAAAGAAAAAGTTTTGAATTAAATGAGTCACAAACAAGGTATCCAGTCAAAGTATCTATTGAATTTATCCAACTCAAATTGTTATCTTGTAAATAAGGGAAAGTTTGTGATTTCAACAAAGAACTTCTAAGCATGCATGCAAGATTTTGGTTAGCTGATCAGCACAAAGGTTCATGAAAGTTCATCCATGCATTAGGCATTGAAAGCCATTTGTTAGCTGATTAAAGCAAGATTAGTATGAAGCATACTGCAGCTGAGAAGCAAAATAAACAGTCCCATATTAGACTTGCAGCTGTATAAGACTTACGTGTGTGCCTGCCACCAATAGTATATGAGAGTCTATTGGGTTAGACTCCTTACTTTTCCAAAAGCGATTGTTACAAAAGAGACCACCACACAGTTCAAAGTGCAAAATATTACCTTGGCATCCCTTCTGGTCTATGTGAAAGTTACAGCTTAGTTCTGCCTTCCTTTGACCCTTTAGGGGGTATATACACCAAGGCAACAAGACGGCATCCACCGCATCTTTGGGTAAATGCCACTATGAAGTGTCCGCTTCTTCACAAAACATTATGTTCACAGCGTTTCCTTTTTACAGCATACATGCTGCGGCCTCGACCGCACTCTAGGCTTGCTGCAGGACAGCTGGTTAGCTGATTCACTGATTCGCACACACTGCTTTTAGAAATGCTGCTTCTTCCAAAGGGTCAAAGGAAGGCAGAACTTAGCCGTAACTTTCACATAGACCAGAAGTAGGCTGACCATATTGCTGCTTTAAAAAGGGACACATATGAAAAATACATATGTCAGGGCTGTTTTCTGGGCTGTTTAAAGAAATGTTTTGTATAAGAACCCTGACATATGTATTTTTCATATGTGTTCCTTCTTAAAGTGGCAATATGGTCAGCCTAACCAGAGGGGACGCCAAGGTAATATTTTGCACTTTGAACTGTGTAGTGGTCTCTGTTGTAACAATCGCTTTTGGAAAGGTAACCCTTTAGACTCTCATATACTATTGGTGGCAGGCACACACGTAAGTCTTATACAGCTGCAAGTCTAATTTGGGACTGTTTGTTTTGCTTCTCAACTGCAGTATGCTTCATACTAATCTTGCTTTAATCAGCTAACAAATGGCTTTCAATGCCTAATGTATGGATGAACTTTCTTGAACCTTTGTGCTGATCAGCTAACCAAAATCTTGCATGCATGCTTAGAAGTTCTATGTTGAAATCACAAACTTTCCCTTATTTACAAGATAACAAATTGAGTTGGATAAATTCAATAGATACTTTGACTGGATACCTTGTTTGTGACTCATGTATATTTTTAATCAATATGTTTGTGATATATTGGCCTCTATTTATGAAGCCGTCAACCGCAAATATGCTGGAATTCCGCAGCGTATTTGTGGCAAGCCTGATTCGCCTTAGTTATCAAAGGCTACAGACCGGCAAAAGTTGAATATAGTGACGTAACATACGATCCGCCAGACTCAGTCCGACACAGATCGATGCTTACATCACTCCAGATGTTCCGAACGCAAGTTCGGCACAATCTGACTACTTTTGCTACTTAGAACTAGCAGGTACGCTCGCCACTTTTCCGGCCTAGCGTACCTGGTTTTCAATCCGCCTCCTCCAGGATGCCATAGAAATCAATGGGAATCTGACAGCAGCAAAAGTTTGTGTTCGCTGCTGCCCGATATCCCATTGATCCCTATGGTAATGTCTACACCTAACACCCTAACATGTACCCCAAGTCTAAACACCCCTAATCTGCCCCCCTACACCGCCGCCACCTACATTATACTTATTAACCCCTAAACCACTGCTCCCGGACCCCGCCGCAACTAAATAAATTGTTTAACCCATAAACCGCCGCTCCCAGACCCCGCCGCAACTAAATACAATTATTAACCCCTAAACCGCCGCTCCCGGAGCCCACCGCCACCTACATTACATTTATTAACCCTTAATATGCCCCCCTATACCGCCGCTACTATATTAAATGTATTAACCCCTAAACCTAAGTCTAACCCTAACCCTAACACCCCCCTAACTTAAATATAATTTAAATAAATCTAAATAAATATTCCTATAATTAACTAAATTATTCCTATTTAAAACTAAATACTTACCTATAAAATAAACCCTAAGCTAGCTACAATATAACTAATAGTTACATTGTAGCTAGCTTAGGGTTTATTTTTATTTTACAGGCAACTTTGTATTTATTTTAACTAGGTAGAATAGTTATTAAATATTTATTAACTATTTAATAACTACCTAGCTAAAATAAAGACAAATTTACCTGTAAAATAAAACCTAAAATAAGTTACAATTACACCTAACACTACACTACAATTAAATCAATTAAATAAATTAACTACAATTAAATAAAATTAAATAAAATTAACTAAAGTACAAACCCCCCCCCACTAAATTACAGAAAATAAAAAAATAATTACAAGAATTTTAAACTAATTACACCTAATCTAATCCCCCTAATAAAATAAAAAAGCTCCCCAAAATAATAAAAAGCCCTACCCTACACTAAATTACAAATAGCCCTTAAAAGGGCTTTTTGCGGGGCATTGCCCCAAAGTAATCAGCTCTTTTACCTGTAAACAAATTACAATACCCCCCCAACATTAAAACCCACCACCCACACACCCAACCCTACTCTAAAACCCACCCAAACCCCCCTTAAAAAAACCTAACACTAACCCCTTGAAGATCACCGTACCTTGAGACATCTTCACCCAACCAGGCCTAAGTCCTCAATAAAGCCAGATGAAGTGGTCCTCCAGACGGGCAGAAGTCTTCATCCAACCGGGCAGAAGAGATCCTCCAGACAGGCAGAAGTCTTCATCCAGACGGCATCTTCTATCTTCATCCATCCGATGAGGAGCGGCTCCATCTTGAAAACATCCGACGCGGAGCATCCATCCTGGCCGACGACAACCTGACGAATGACGGTTCCTTTAAATTACGTCATCCAAGATGGCTTCCCTTGAATTCCTATTGGCTGATAGAATTCTATCAGCCAATCGGAATTAAGGTAAGAAAAATCCTATTGAGCTTGCATTCTATTGGCTGATTGGAACAGCCAATAGAATGCAAGCTCAATCCTATTGGCTGATTGGATCAGCCAATAGGATTGAACTTCAATCCTATTGGCTGATTGCATCAGCCAATAGGATTTTTCCTACCTTAATTCCGATTGGCTGATAGAATTCTATCAGCCAATCGGAATTCAAGGGACGCCATCTTGGATTACGTCATTTAAAGGAACCGTCATTCGTTGGGTAGTCGTCGGCCAGGATGGATGCTCCGCGTCGGATGTCTTCAAGATGGAACCGCTCCTCGTCGGATGGATGATGATAGAAGATGCCGGGTGTCTGAGGACCTGGAGGACCTCTTCTGCCCGGATTGGATGAAGACTTCTGCTCATCTGGAGGACATCTTCTGCCCGGATTGGATGAAGACTTCTGCCTGTCTGGAGGACCACTTCTGTCCAGTTGGGTGAAGACTTCTGAAGGTAGGGTGATCTTCAAGGGGTTAGTGTTAGGTTTTTTTAAGGGGGGTTTGGGTGGGTTTTAGAATAGAGTTGGGTGTGTGGGTGGTGGGTTTTAATGTTGGGGGGGTATTGTTATTTTTTTTACAGGTAAAAGAGCTGATTACTTTAGGCCAATGCCCCGCAAAAAGCCCTTTTGATGGCTATTTGCAATTTAGTATAGGGTAGGGATTTTTATTATTTTGGGGGGCTTTTTTATTTTATTAGGGGGATTAGATTAGGTGTAATTAGTTTAAAATTCTTGTCATTATTTTTTTTATTTTCTGTAATTTAGTGGGGTTTTTTGTACTTTAGTTAATTTTATTTAATTGTAGTTAATTGTAGTTAATGTATTTAATTAATTTAATTGTAGTGTAGTGTTAGGTGTAATTGTAACTTAGGTTAGGTTTTATTTTACAGGTAAATGTGTCTTTATTTTAGCTAGGTAGTTATTAAATAGTTAATAACTATTTAATAACTATTCTACCTAGTTAAAATAAATACAAACTTAACTGTAAAATAAAAATAAATCCTAAGCTAGCTACAATGTAACTATTAGTAATAATTTAGTTAATACTAGTAAATTTATTTAGATGTATTTAAATTATATTTAAGTTAGGGGGGGTGTTAGGGTTACGGTTAGACTTAGGTTTAGGGGTTAATAACTTTATTATAGTGGCGGCGACGTTGGCGGCGGCGGCGGCAGATTAGGGGTTAATAAATTTAATATAGTTGCGGCGACGTCGGGGGCGGCAGATTAGGGGTTAATAACTATAATGTAGGTGTCGGCGATGTTGGGGGCGACAGATTAGGAGTTCATAGGTATAATGTAGGTGGCGGTGGTGTCCGGAGCGGCAAATTAGGGGTTAATAAGGTTATGCAGATGGCAGCGATGTCGGGGTCTGCAGATTAGCGGTTAAAAGTGTTAGATTAGGGGTGTTTAGACTCAGGGTTCATGTTAGGGTGTTAGGTGCAGACGTAAAATGTATTTTCCCATTGGAAACAAGGGGGCTGCGCTAAGAGCTGAACGCTGCTTTTTTGCAGGTGTTAGGTTTTTTTCCAGCCGAATCTGCCCCATTTTTCCTATGGGGAAATCGTGCACGAGCACGTTCAGCCAGCTTACCGCTACCGTAAGCAGCGCTGCTATTGAGGTGAGATGTGGAGCTAAATTTTTCTCAACGCTCACTTTTTAGAGGCTAACGCCAGGTTGGAAAGTGAGGGGTGAGCTGGAACTGAGCGTTAGCACTGCAAGCCTTACCGACAAAAACTTGTAATCTAGCCGTAGGAATATTTATTTAGATTTATTTAAATTATATTTACGTTAGGGGGTGTTAGGGTTAGAGTAAGACTTAGATTTAGGGGTTAATACATTTAATATAGTGGCGGCGGTGTAGGGGGGCAGATTAGGGGTTAATAAATATAATGTAGGTGGGCGTGGGCTCCAGGAGCGGCAATTTAGGGGTTAAACACTTTGTTTAGTTGCGGCGGGGTCTGGGAGCGGCAGGATAGGGGTTATAAACTTTATGTAGGTGGCGGTGGTATAGGGGGTGGCAGATCAGGGGTTAATATGTATAATGTAGGTGGCGGTAGGCTCCAGTAACGGTGGTTTTGGGGTTAATAACTTTATTTAGTTGCGGGGGGCTCCGGGAGTGGCGGTTTAGGGGTTAATAACTATATTTAGTTGCGGTGGGCTCCGGGAGCAGCAGTTTAGGGGTTAATAACTTTATTTAGTTGCAGGGGGCTCCGGGAGCGGCGGTATAGGGGGTAAGTTTAGTATAGTGTGGGTGCTTAGTGACAGGGTAGCAATAAAGCTGTAAAAAAGCAGAATAGCAGCGAGAGCGATGACTGTACTTGGTGCGTGGCTTTTTGACAGCTTTTTTGATAATTTTGGAGAACATATTCAGGTTCGCAGCAGCAATGTTAGGCGATGTTAGGCAAACTTAGGCGAGCGTATTGGGGCCGTCAAATGCAGGTAAGTTGACAGCTTGATAACTAGAGGCCATTAACTCAGATGCGTTTTAATTGTGTGCACTGATGAGCTATCTTATGTAGCCAAGTTGTTGTTATAAAAATTCATATTAAGCGTGCTGAATTCCTTGTCTCTAAGTGACTGAAACCTTAGAGGATAATTTCACTCATCCCTCTATTCTTTCTATCTTTGTATTCATAGTATTCATAGGGTCTGCACCTCCTCCATATAAGGAATAATCATTATCATTCTTTTTTGTGATAATACCCCAAGTATAAATAATTCAGCCTTAAAGCACTTGTAGTTTCCTTCTATAATACATTATAGCAGTGGTCACAAAGATGAATTCTGTATTTTACCTTAAAAAGAGGTTGTAAATGGGGTTACGTACTGGCATTATGAGCCAGTTTCAGCTCATGTAACTTGAGTCACCTATTAGGTATTAAAATATGATTCTTTTTTTTAAATCAAAAGCTAAAAAATATATATCCTTCTCAGAATTACACAAATTATTTCAAATTAAACCGATGTCTCTAATTATATTTTAAGTGCAACTATAATGATTTAATTATTTCTAAAAAAAAAATATTATAATGCACTGAAACACAATTTAGAGACATTTGTATTGATTTAAAGAAACCAAATCTCATAAAAAAAAGCATAGCATGCGCATTGCGATACGCTATTCACCCCAATAAGTGAAACTCTATCTAGACCTTCTAAGACGCAAAACATCTCCTGACCACTGAGAAATGTTGAAAAAAATAGCCGGCAATGCCAAAAAATGCTAAGATATTGATGTTAAACTTTGAAAGAGTGTGTCCAAATGCAAACACATCGTCTACTTAAATTTTTATTTCAACAGCTACACTGTCCTTTTAAATGTAGCATGCTCTGTTGTGAAGGCTAGCACATGTAATATTGATGCATATATCTAAATTTGTCTAGACACAGGGGCTGAAATTGAAACAGTGAGATTGTTATAGAGAGCATTATAGAGCTTCAAATTTGTAAATGTATCATTTGTTTGCAAGCAATTATCCAAACACATGTATGTTAGCATTACAAAGGGAATTGCAAACCATTGTAAATATATGTAAGCACGCTGTGCACGAGTACTCACCAACGAACCATCCATGAGGAAACTGTCTTCACTCAAACTAACGACAGACTGACGACTGCCTGAGAATGTGCGAGTCATGACTAGACCCAGGAAATGCAGCAAACACATTCATAATGTGCTATTATGCATCACTCACAAACTGCACATTCAAATAATGAAAGTACTTGCGGTTACAGAATACCATTTCCTGGGCCCTTGGAGCATACAATGCAATATGGGTGCAGTCTATTGCCTAAACACATTAGGTATGCCCCCCATATTATAGAAGTCACTTTTGAGGTCTCTCCAATCATCCTCAGTGTGAGGGAATCCTATAAAAAGGTGGCATTTGTTGGCAATGGCATTCAGAAACTTTCCAAATACCACTGGGAAGGTGCTTTGAGACAACCCCTCTCAAATAGCCCTCTGTGGACTGAAAGTTTCCAGATGCAAACACCAGTATGTAGCAGAGCATCTTGGACATGCCAGGAATAGCAGTGTGAATACACTTGCGTGGCTCCAAGTGGTCCTTTATGACATTACATAGGCTAACAAGCTGCTGTCTTTTTAGCATGTGTCCAGGGCCGTCTTTAACACATGGCAAAAGGGGCAGCTGCCCAGGGCCCAGTCTCTGTTGAGGGGCCCAACAGAGACTGTATCTATGCAGCCTTGGGCAGACAGCATCCAGTCTGCTGGTCCCCTTAGCCCTGCTCTTTCTGCTGTGGCCCTAAGATCAACTAACTGAAGTTTGTTAGGGGAACAGTGCTTTGTAGAAATGTGTCAGTGGGAAGAATAAGTGAGTGCACACACGCCCCTCACCATGCAGCATTGTCTAGTGCAGAGTGAGAGGGAACTTGTTCCTAGCAAAAAAGTGACATGTGCTGCTGTGGCTGATGTATAGTGTCATGCTGATACTTCACACATTAATGTAAGGTTTATTTTTATAGTTTTTGCTTTCTCTCTGTCTCAGATTTTACAGCTTCCCGTAGCAGTTCTGCTGTTTCAGTCAGTAAACTTATATTTGTCTGCACCTCCATGCTTCCTCTTCAGTCTTTAACTTGCTTTGCTCCTGTTGGCTGCCCTAAATCTCTTTAACCAGCTAACCTCACACCAGAATCACATTAAAAAGAATATTAAATGAATCCACAGTGGAGGAATTTATATATTTATTTACTTATTAATACTGTTTAGGTCCAGTTTCACATATTGCAATTTATATAATTTTTTTAAAATGATTAGCCCAGCAGTTGATGATCCACTGCTGGGCTAAACATTTTGAAAACAATTATAAAATAAATTGATTTAGTTGTTTTTTTGGGATGTTGGGGTGGAGAGCGAGATTGCATGGGGTGGGGGGGGCCCAAGAAATTTTTTGCCCAGGGTCCAGTCAATATTAAAGACGGCCCTGCATGTGTCCAAGGTGATCACATTTACTTTCAACTTGTTATATGAGTGCACATTGTTGTTCAACGCAGCCCATAGAAAATATGGGGAGTGTAAATAATAGGGAGTTCGCACAAATACATTTGCAGTAATTCAAACATTGCACCACTTGTAATATGGATTTGAGCACAAAAAACACTGTGCTGACGATATCACTCATAATTTAGCCCTATGAGTTTAATTTCTTCTGTTGATAATGTTTACACAGCTTTTCTATAGTCAACCCATAGGTATAGAAACTTTCAGTATAGGTAGGGATAACGCAGGCAACATATGCTATTTCAAATGCTGAAATAAAGGTAAATTAGCTATTTATAAACAATTTAATATGCTCCAGCAGGTAAAATGGATAATTGGGAACAAACTAAAGGGGAGAAAATATAGGGTACACTGTTCCTTTAAATTGCTGATGTGCTGTTATCCTTACTGACAGGGATGTTGGTAAATACCAAAAAAAAACAAGTAAATGCACAGACTTGATTGTAATCTTGCCCATATGAGATTGTATTAAAGGGACATATAGCCCAAATTTGTCTTCCTCAATCCAGATAGTGCACACCATTTTAAACAATTTTCCAATTTAGATATATTACCAATTTGCTTAATTCTCTTTGTATCCTTTGTTGAAGGAGCAGCAATGCATTACTGGGAGATAGCCAATGACAAGAGGCATATATTGTATGTGCAGCCACCAACCAGTAGCTCACTCCCTGTAGTGCATTACTGCTCCTGAGCCTGCCTATGTATGCTTTTCAACAAATGATGCCAAGAGAAAGAAAAGAAAACAGAAGTAAACTGTAAAGTTGTTAAATTATTTAACTGTTGAGAATTGTCCACTCTTGTGCTGAGCTGGTTTGCAGTTTTTAGATGCTGCTCATAATTAGGGGCATATTTATCAAAGTGCAAGCGGATAAGATATGATGTAGCGTATCATGTCCACTGCACATAGATAAATGCCAACAGCATACGCCTCAGAGCAAGCAGACAAGTTATGGAAGGCCGCTGCTTCATAACTCTGTTTACAGTGAGCCTGAAACAAGGGGCATCAAGGGGCATCAAGCTCCAAAGCCCCTTAGGCTTTACTGTAGGCCACTATTCAGTGAGAAACACACACGTTAAATATCTCTTTTTCAGAAGACCTAGTAAAATAAAACTATACTATTGTTTTATCTAAATATGACATGGGAAACCTGCAACAAATAAGTTTGAAATTTTTTTTTTTTTAATTAAATGTTTGACAAAGAAAAACAATGCAATGTAAAAGGGATAGAAAGGTCTCAACTAAAATCTTTTATAGAAGCATTTTTGCAATATACTTCTGTTAGCAAAAATGTTTCTAGCAAAAGTTATTCATGTCCCAAAGATCAAGGGATTGTGGAGAGTGATCTTCAATACGCTACACTCCCTACATATCAATGTACAAATAATAAACAATTGCATCAAGTTACAGGAAACAGATAGATCCTTGAGGATTTACCTATTAATGGCCACAAAGTTAGCTATAGCGAGAGACTGGAAACAGTCTTCGCCTCCTACTCTATCAAAAATTGTGGCCATTGTGGAATATATTAGGGATACGGAAATATGCAATTTCAGAATGATGAATAAACTAGACCTGTATCACAGCATAGGGCGAGCTTGGGACTCTCTCAGACTCACGCAAAATCTGTGATTTTTTTTTATATCTTTTCTTATTTCCTCTCCTCTCCTTCTTCCCCTCCCCTATTTCCCCCTATTGACTATCCATCTCTCTTGCTCACTTACCAGTAGATATGTGCGATTAGTTTCGTTCCAAATTCGAATTCGTCCAAATTTGGTAGAATTTGGAGCTTCGGACCGATTCGAATATCCGAATGAAATGCTTTCCGAAAGAAACTAATCCGAATGTATTTGTTCCGAAATCTTCGAATCGTTCGGACGTATTCGTTGTCATTCAGATGTGTGTGGCGCAGTTTGATTTTATTTTAGTTACATGTGACGTGACTACTAATCCGAATGCATTTGTTCTGAAATCTTCGAATCGTTCGGACGTATTCTTTTTCATTCGGATGTGTGTGGCGCAGTTCAATTTTATTTTAGTTACACGTGACGTGACTACTAATCCGAATGCATTTGTTCCGAAAAATTTGAATCGTTCCGATATATTCGTTTTCATTTGGACGTGCGCGTGGCGCCGTTTTAAAATGATTTCTTCAAATAAATCTTATTATTAAATCCAAAGAACCACAAAATAGTTAGAAGAAAGTGAGATCTGAATGATTATGTAATTATTTATTGAACAAATGAAAAGATAAAATATTTATTTAGGTTTTTGGACTAGCATGGTATACTACTAATAACGAGTGACAACGAATCGATTCAAATTCATTTGTTTATTAAAATGAGTGTAGTGTCATATATCTTCTTGTCCAATCAGATCATTCCTTTTGTTTTGGGGGTTGTATTACTGTCACAGTGATAGTTTTCTGGTCCAATAATTATATTATTTAAATGTTGTGGGTTGGATTACTGTCACACGCAGTGCAATGTGCTATAGCTTTTCCTCAAGGGCTGTGCTTATCTGTGCTGTTGTGTTAATCAGAAGGCAGACATTATCAGACTTGCATTCTGTCAGCATTGCAGCAGAAGACAATCCATGAACTTGTTGTGAAGTTGAACAGTTACAGAAGAAGAGAAGAAGGCACAGTGTCCTAGAGATTTACTGGTCTGCGTATTCTTGCTTATTATATTATTATTTTTGGCTGAAATTGTGACTCAAGGGAGAGGAGAAAGTTTTACAACAGTCAAATATATATTTCTTTATCTTATAGTTCTTGCATTAATAATTGTTATTATTTTGAACTTCTCACTAGAGTACTAGTTAGTAGTTAGTTAAAAAATAAATATTATAATTGTGTACTATTGTATTGATTGTCTTGTGTGACTTTTTTGGAGTTCTATCTGTATGAGCTGAACTGTGCTCACTGCAATTTTTTTGTTTTTGTTTAAGACAGAGATTTAGTTATTGCTGTGTGTGTGCTGTCTTAAACTTAGATAACAGGCACACAGGTTGGTGAATGATGATAGGATTTTTTTGATTTTTGAACACATCAGCAAAAGACACAGACATCACCCTTATTTACTCTTTGTGGATAAATCTAATTATTATTTGTTGTGTGTGTATGTATACTATTCATCATTGTAGATAGATATCCCCACACATAATTTAATTGCATTTTTTTTGTTTGTTTAACTGTAGTTTAATTTATTTGCTGTGCTGTAAACCTATATTACATTACAGGCACACTTGTCCTTTACCATAGGATTTTTTTTTGTGTGTGTGTGTATGTATACTATTCATCATTATAGATAGATATCCCCACACAGAATTTAATAACATTTTTTTGTTTGTTTAACTGTAGTTTAATTTATTTTCTGTGCTGTAAACCTATATTACATTACAGGCACATTTGTTCTTTTTGCATAGGATTTTTTTTTGTGTGTGTGTATGTATACTATTCATCATTGTAGATAGATATCCACACACAATTTAATTTTTTGTTTTTTTTTGTTTATCAGAGTTCTTTATTTTCTGTGCTGTAAACCTATATTACATTACAATCACATTTGTTCTTTTTGCATATGATTTTTTTGGGTGTGTGTGTGTATGTATACTATTCATCATTTTTTATAGATATCCACACACAAATTAATTACATTTTTTTTGTTTGTTTATCCGAGTTCTTTATTTTCTGTGCTGTAAACCTATATTACATTACAGGCACATTTGTTCTTTTTGCATAGGATTTTTGTGTGTGTGTGTATGTATACTATTAATCATTTTTGATAGATATCCACACACAATTTAATTACATTTTTTTTGTTTGTTTATCAGAGTTCTTTATTTGCTTTGCTGTCTTCCTATATTACATTACAGGCACACTTGTCCTTTAGCATACGTTGTTTTTTTTTTAACACATCAGCATCATCAGAAGACACATTATCCAATCCCTATTATTGGCTAAATCTATAGTAATAATTAGTATTATTTAATTTTTCAATTTTTATTTTTTAAATATATATAATTAGTAGACAACTACCTAACTATTTGTAATGGATAGTCCTCCCCCACCTCATGTTTCTCAAACAACCAGTAGCAGTGACACAGTAACCACCAGTGACACCACATGTGTACCGTTACTGTCTGTGTCAAATCCTTCCACAGAATCCACATCCTCATTGCCAGGCACAGACATTTGTCATCCACCCTCCACACGTGAAACATCATTTAGGTATCACAATAGACCTTATACTACAAAGGAGAGGCAAATGAAGCAGCAGAAACTGCTGCCCTGTCTGGTTTCTGTGCCTCAGGTAAAGTTTTTTGGTTCAAGCAGAGCTAGCAGCAGCAGTAGTCAAAGCACTCGTAGACTCACTAGCGGTAGTACTAGTAGTCATCTGAGTCCACCCTCTAAATTTCAAAGGTCTGTAAGTAAAAATTCACGTTCACAATCCTCTAGCAGGTTTGATAGGTTCTCCTCTGAGACCAGGAAGCAGTCCGCATTTCGGCTGCGTCTTAATTTTCCGGATCTTACCCCCAAAACAACTAGTACAATCACTAGTGCCAGTTGTGTCACCACCTCTGCTATGTCCAGTTTTAGTACTGTGTTGCCAACTAAAATATTTTACAGTAGAAGCCAAACAGTACCAACGCAGGCTTTTTCCAGTGAACATTAATTTAAGCAGCCCAAACATGAAGTATTTGAGTATGAGGAAGAAAAAATTTCTCATGCTGATACTGCCGCCACCACCACTGCTACTGCCAGTGCCAACATTACTGATAGCCCATCTGCTATTGATATACGTGAAGAGGGCACCAGTAGTCACCAGGGAGAAGAGGGCTCCCCAACACATGTCGCTAGTGATAAATCCATGTTTACTGACATGGACGAATCAGCGTCATCTTATAATTTTGAACCAGATGATCAAATTCACTATTCACCTACCCAGAATTCACAGTATTCTATAGATTTGTATTCCTCTCTGTCTCCAACATCGTCACCACGAGTGTCACCGAGCTCTCCAATGGCTTGTGTTGAGTCTCCCAGCCAGATTGTAGTTAGTGCACCCGCCACTACTGGTAGGCCACTAACCTCCTCCATTCCCACCATCCCTTCAATGTTTAGGCCTCCTCATGTTACATCACAGAGAGAAGGCCATGAAATAACAAAAACAAAAGAAGTTGCTACAGCATGTGCGGCCAAACAAACTGTCACAAAAGATTCTTCACTGCACAGTGGCAAAGGTATCCGTCGTGTACAAGTGTGGGAGCATTTTGAGGCTATTGGTGATGGTCGCCAAGCGAAATGCAAATTGTGTGGTAGGGAAGTCAGCCGGGGTAGAGTGTTGGGGCATCTGACCAATTCAGGAATGAACCAACACCTTCGCACCCATCACAAACCAGTGGTGTTAAGGGAAGAAAGTGGTGTCTCTGCTACAGCCAGCACTACTAGGGGAACTACTACTAGCAGTGTCACAGTCATCACCAGTAGGAATCACAAGGGGCAGGGTGATCATGCCTCTTCTGGTGCAGCTGCTATCAGTGTCAGCCAACATCCCATGAAATCCACCCAGCCCACAATGGAGCAATTTGGTGTATTTCATTCCAGTCGGATGTCAAGACAGCAGGTGTGAAAAATTACACACCTCATTGGCCAGCTCATAGCGGTTGGAGGGTCTCCTTTTAATATGGTGGAAGGGGACCCCTTTAAACAACTTATGGAGGCAGTTGCACCCCATTATAAAGTTCCTGCTTGTACCACATTCAGTAGATCTGTAATTCCCTCACTTTACCGATCATGCGTTGTTGTTTTGAAGGAGGAGCTGGTAAAGGCTGCTGGACAGTCAGTGAACTTCACCACTGACCTATGGAGTGCTCCTAGTGGCCAACATGCCTTCCTGTCTTTGACGGCACATTGGTGGCTGCCAAATGTGTCACCACCAGTTATATCAGCCAAAAGTTCAGGCTCAAAAACCTCAGACTCAGTGACTGGTGCAGTAGCCAAGGGGTACCGCTCCTTTCTCCTGCATGCTGAGATGATGGATCATCAGCACACCTCACAGAACATCCTACATGCACTGAATAATATGGTGGCTCAGTGGCTAGGAGAGCATGCAGGGACAAAGGCACAAATGGGTTTTGTTGTCACCGATGGGGCAGCCAATATGCTAAAGGCGCTACGGGATGGCGGGTTTGTGGGTATACGCTGTTCGGCACATGTACTGCATCTTGTTGTTAAGGCTGCCCTCGATCACGACACTGGAAGGTTGGCAACACTTTTGGAGTGTTGCCGAAAAATAGCTGGCCACTTCCATCATACTGTCAAAGATAGCCATCTCCTTAGGCAGGAACAGAGAAATTTTGGACTTGCAGAGCACCGGCTCAAACAAGATGTGAGTACTAGATGGAACTCCACATTAGATATGCTGGAGCGTATATTAGAACTGCAAAAGGCAATCCATGCAATGGCATACAAACATTCCATTGGCATTGACAGACCACTGGGCAGGGATGACTGGGCCATGATTGAACAGGTAGTGGCAGTCCTCACACCTTTTTGGGCGGTGACAGAAAATTTAAGTCAAGAGAACGCTAGCCTGGCACAAGTCATTCCCCTCTTCACTCACCTCTCGAACCTATTAGATAATTTCCTTACTAATAGGGAAGTATTGCCTGTGGTAATCTTCATGATGATGTTGCTGCCCTTATAAGGAGGTTGAAGGAGCAACTGACTCGGCACGTAAAAGAGTGCATCGACATTAGCCCTCACTACATGCTAGCCACACTTTGTGATCCTAGAGTAAAGGGAAAGATAGCACTCTGTACAAATAGCTTGACCTCATGGAGGGACAAATTGATACAGAGGGTGTGTGATAGACAAAAAAAATGTCACCTGTAGAGGAAGATGAAGAGATGACAGAGTCTGATAGTGATATTCTGTCACCTAAAACCAAAAGCTCTAGCACTGCTGCTTGTCCTCGTCCCACCACAGCAGCTACTTTTTGGGCTGATACACTGGGCACATTGGTTGGAGACATTAGAGATCCCCCGATGAAAGAGAGCAATGCTGCCGAAATGGTTAAGCTTTACCTATCTCAACCTCCCCTGCCCCCCAGTACAGATCCCTTGACATTTTGGGATGAAAAGAGGTATTTGTGGCCTGTCCTGTCTGTGGTAGCCCAAGAGCTAGTTTCCTGTCCCCCAACCAGGGTCCACAGTGAACGTGTATTTTCAATCACAGGAAATACACTTTCACCTCATCATTCACAGTTGTCCCCCCAGCTCCTGCAACAGATGACATTTTTAAAAATAAATCTACCAAAGCTGGGTTACCCAGCTCTCAGCTTTGATTTTGATTAAAAATTGGATATAATGTCCTGCTGACCCACTTGTGCAGTGTGCCAGTCAGTACTGGACTGGGAATTAATATCATCCCTGGAAAATTGGGTGAACAGCCCTATTTTCCATTCACTTAGTATAATGCACACATTCAATTTTTCTCAAAGGTGATATTACTGTGATACTCCTTCCCCCCAATATTTAGTTTCAGAATTATAGTCTATTATTTTTTAATTAATTTTTCCCCCATAGTCTTGCTATATGCACTGTAAAGCCCAATTACATCCATTAATCAGCACTTTAAATTGTATCTTTTCTAGCCATAGCTGCTGCCGCCCACCAATACATTTCCTGGTATCCCATTAGGCTAATCCGGCTTTGCTGGTTGTCATTACATTTCAAATCATCATGGCTCCTAAACCAAAAGATCTCTTATTTTGATGATATTTTGTAGTTAACTAGAGGTCATCAATCAAGTAATTTCCCAAATTCAAAATTTTCTACCCCTCTTTGAGACATAATATATTTTATTCCCACTACAGCAGGGTATCCATCCAAAAATGTAAAACAAACAAATATAATTTAAACTTAAAAGCTAAGGCCAAAAAATACAATTATTTTGATTTATATTAGTAATTTGAAGGTAACGTCATGTGACCTTCAACCTTAAATATTTCAGAATAAATATTGAAATGTTATGTGATGATTTGTCATTGAATGGCGACCAAAAAATTACTTTCTATGTCACAGCGATTTTACTTCCCAAGGGTGTGATGATTGATTTTATTACAATTTCAACTTTGTATTGACTTTCTTTATATTTTTTGTTATTATTTTTTTTTATATCTTGATTTAGCCTAAACAAGCTTGCTCAAGCATTTGTATTAGTGTATACAATTTTTTTAAATTGTTTATAATTAAAAAGTGCACCTTAATCATAATTTTACAATTGTAAACACATATTTACACGTTACACGAAAAGTTTCTGTTGTAACCTTGTCACACATTAGTTACAGTTCGAGTTAAGCCACAAACTTTTTTATTAGTTAGTGGGAGTTTTGGAGACTGTTATCCAAAATGATTGTCTTAATTTTTAATAAAAAAGACTTTGAATTACAACTATGAATAATATTTTTGGGCACTAAGATAAAATATTAGTGCTACAAACAAATATAGATTTAACAATCAGCCAGCTGCTACCATACACAAAAAAATATGGTTAATCTCTAGGACAGTGTTGTCATTCCGGAAGTCCACTCCTCATAAGAAAAAAATACAATAATATTAATGGTTTGCACAGAGGCACAAACAAATTTACCACTTAATCCACATTCCATCATTTATTTCCATTTATTAATAAAATATTCTCTGTTTCTTTCTAATATTTTTAAGAGAATACTAAAGAAAAACTGTTGACTTTACTTTGAGGGAGAAGTAGACAGACCTTAAAAAAGAGGATGCTACAAGGAGTTCACGGGTAAGTATTATCAATACATGTGTACTTCTAAATAATTTTTATAAAACCGGCATGGAGTGCTGCTCATATATGTCTAAAGAAGGTTTTAATTTAACTTTCAATTGAAACCTCTGTAAAATTATAAGTATCAGAGCTAGTAATTGTGAGACATAAAATTAAGTAATATAATAAACTTCTATCTATGTTTCATGTGATGAAACATTGTGTTGATGTAGATAAATTGCATCCAAAATGGATTCATGCATGTGATCTATTCCCTGCCTCTGTTCTTTGTTGACACGGGCTAATGCCCTGTCTATGTGTCGATGTAAATCCTTTCTCATATTGTTGACCGCTTTTGTCAATTTTTTTGTTGCTAGTAAATTTTCAAGAAGTAATTCTTCCGTCCGGCTATACCGATGTTGTGTTTCTGGTTCTGTTGGCTTGTCTTGTTCCGGTTGAGGTGGTTGATTCTGGGCTGTCTGCTCATCCACAATGGGGGCATGATGTTGTGTTGATGGTTGGACAACGCTGACAGATGATGATGGTGAGAAGCATGTTTGTTCAATATTTACTCCAGGACTTTCCTCTACACTAATAACTGGTGAATGCAGTTGACTGGTATGGCTTCCACCTGCAGACATGCCTCGTAGTTCTGAAATAGATGAAACAGTAATCAAATGTTATTATTGTGTTGTATGAAAACCAATGTATTTGTGGACATGTTGTACAGACATAGAAAGACTCTCGCTAAATGATTTCTTTCATAATATCTAAGAAAAATACAGCAACAGACTATCCACAAACTTTTATTATACATTATTCGCTCAAATATATTTTAATATCCAGGATGGACAGATTTTATCTCTCTGTCAAATCTAAATAAAAGTTATATTCAATTAACAAATTTATTTGTAGAAAAATTGCATAATAAATAATTTGTAGCTGATTATATTTGCTATAGTAAAGGCTTTATTACATAAAATGTCCAGATAATTATTGCCTGTCTTGTTTGTTTATATTTTCAGTTTGTTATAACTTACGTGGAGGAGTAGTGGGCATCTCTCCACTTCCAGAGGCTGCTACTGGTGGGATCCGAATCCGAGTTGCTAACTTTGTTAAATATAGAATAAAATCAGCACAAGCCAAGGTATACTAAATTATAGATAATAAGTTTGTGTGAAGACATCAATATTTATTTTGAATATTAAATTTTTTTTTTAAATGGTAAAGCATAGCAAAAAAAAAATATTTTATGAAAAGGTGAATAGTGTGCCATACATTTGGCTGAGAATGGTCAGCTGATAGTCGCAACAAGTGGATGGACGGCAGAATCATTATCAGGCTGATGAAAGTCATTATATGAAAATCGCGATACAATGGATAATAAAACAAATATTTGACTTTCAATATTTTGAAAGAGCAGGAAATATAAAGCAGCATTATAAATTTATATTCCTATCATAACATTTGTTTTGATGTGTTCTTCTTATTGTTATTTTATAAATCAAGAATGTAAGCAAGCACTATGCCAATATGCATGGTTTGGAAAGAAAAAAAATAAACGGGGACCAGGCTTACATTATTGGTTTGTAAAATAAAGATAATAATAGATCAAATAAAAATTGAGTATCAAATAATTGAGTAGATTAATTTGCTGTTCTAGCAGATTGTAGTATGAAATCATGAAAGAAAAATGTTTGGTTCATTATATCTTTAAGCACAACACTTGATCATGGAAAGTAACTTGCCAAGAAAAAGGTAACAGGGCTAGTGAACTGGGACAGGATACATTTTGAATGTAATACTCTGGGAGTAAAAATCTAATCTTCAATCCATTTTTTTTTTCTAAAACCTATGTTTGTATTTCTTATTTAGGTACTTACCACCATAACTAGGCTGAGGCGTGCTTGGGGCTGATCGCCCTGCAGAGTATTTTCGGTGATCTGGAAAACATCAAGGATAAGAGACAGGTAAGTCTAACATGTGTATTAGTGAACAATAGTTATTAGTGATGGGCTAGGGAACTGGGACAGGGTACTATTTGAATGTAATACTCTGGGAGTAGAAATCGAATCTTCAATCCATTTTTTTTTCTAAAACCTATGTTTGCATTCCTTATTTAGGTACTTACCAGAACTAGGCTGAGACGTGCTTGGGGCTGATCACCCTGCAAAGTATTTTCGGTGATCTGGAAAACATCAAGGATAAGAGACAGGTAAGTCTAACACGTGTATTAGTGAACAATAGTTATTAGTGATGAATGAATCATAATTAAAAAAAAACATATACAGGCCAGGTAGTGAAATATATATAGAAAATCTTGTCAACAGCCCATAATAGGCATTTAAATGTGATGGTCGATTTTTTATATTTTAAATATTTGAAGTCACATTACAGAAAAAAGAATGCAAAGGCCACAGCGTATAAAATTCAGGTATTGGTGAGGTTGGGAAAGACAAAAAAAGGGCCTTGGGAGGGAAAGAGAAGAAAGGTGACATGAGGAAAAAGGATATAGAGGAACAACAAATGAAGGGGTATAGGGGAGTGAGGGGAACACAAAAGAAGGGCCATGGTGAGGGAGAAGGATGATATATATATATATATATATATATATATATAATAACTAGTATTTATATAGCGCCTTTCTCACAGTGGGACTCAAACTCTTGAAGCGCATTTTCAGCGCTCGCTCTCAAAATTAAAAAAAATCGGCATGTGAATAGTTATAGTTGTTATTATTAATAAATTTAATGGTACTCATTTGAGCGACATCAGAAGGATTAAGGGCTGAGTTGGCCCTGCTGGGATTTGAATCTTTGTATCTTTGAACAGGCTTTTGTAGTCAGGGCATTTTGACAATCGAGCTACCTCACCGGCCTTATATAAAGTGTGATTTTGATTCTGTCATATACAACTATGCCAGATGCATTCATATTCCATCTTTCACATACACAATTCACATACACAAGAAATGTATGTGGATGATGGAAGTTGAGTTATGACATATGTGTATGTAACTATGTATGCTGCCTAGAATGCAACTCCCGTCATACATGATTTTTGCCTTACAGATATGGGTCTTTCTTTATTTATTTGTTTACAAAAAAATAAAAAAATAGTAAATTGTAATAGCTAAAGGATATATCGATTGTCTTGTCGTCCACTTTATTCCCTTGTATTTATTTTTTTATTTCCACACCCATGCAAAGTAATCAAAGTAATCATATATTTAATTTTACTCACCAGCTCTCTTTTGCCGTACAGATTCGTCTCTCCTACTTGAGCTACGGACACCAGTGACAACAGACTCTTCAAGAAGCTTGTCCCACACCTCCTTCTCCCAACTGTTGAAACGCACACTCTTTGATGTGGAGTGCATCAATGACATTTTCTTTTTGACAATTGCCCTGCAATCATAATACCTATAAATCAAATAAAATCATATTTTTGGTTAGAAAATAATAAAAAAAAACATTTGAAAAACTATACTGACTTTATTTGAAAATAAGGATTTCTTTGCATCTGATACATCCAAAGAATACCAGCGAAGCTATTGGAAATGACTGACAGTGCCTGACCTTTACCACGGATTTTTAGAGTTTTAAAAAGTTATATTATAGAGATGGATAGATTAATAGAAATATATATATAAATTCACAGGTTATTGTTGTTTTATATGCATGTAAAATTTAGTTATGTAACAAATAAAAAATTTATTTTTTTAAGTTAGTACAGTGTTTGCTTATCTGGTATACATTGAAATGGACTATAAAGTCAAAATAAAGTTTTAGGATTCTGAATCAGCTAGATCAGATAATTGGAAAGTTAAAGGGACATGAAAAGAAAACCAACTATTTTGCATGATTCAGATAGAGGATATAATTTTCAAAAAAATTCGCATTTACTTCGATTTTCTAATTTATTTCATTCTCTTGGTATCATTTATTGAAGGAGCAGCAATGCACGAATAATTTCTAACAAAACACCTGGGTGAGCCAATCAAAATTGAAATATATGTATATGCACTGTGCAGCCACCAATCAACAGCGAGAAAATATCTTCTCCGCTGCTCCAAAGCTTGCCTAGAAAAACATTTCAACAAATGATAACAAGAGAATTGAATTAAAATTGAATTATCTATATGAATCATGGAAGAAACATTGGTTCATGTCCTTTTAAGTATATACATTTAATAATTTGCTTAATTTATATAAATTTACAGTGTTTTTATGTAATAACTTCCTGAGCATGTGCAGAAGCTAACAGGGTATACATATAGGGCATATTTTAGTGCGGGTCAGGTCCGACAGACCTCACTGAATATGGTGAGCAATACGCTTGACCTATTCAGCATTGCACCAGCAGCTCACAAGAGCCGCTGGTGCAACGCCGCCCCCTGCATACTCGCGGACAATAGGACGAGTTTTGTCCGCCTGCTCAGAGCAGGCGGACAGGTTATGGAGCAGCGATCTTTGTGACCACTGCTTCATAACTGCTGTTTCTGGTGAGCCTGCAGGCTCGCCAGAAACACGGGGCATCAAGCTCCATTCGGAGCTTGATACAACATATGCCCCATAGTCTGTGATTGGATGATATCTGTCACATATACAGGTGACCATAAACAAATAATTGGTATAAAAATAATTCTATACATTTTAATGAAGTGTTAGAATTGCATTGTATTTTTATTAGCTATAGCTACTTCTTAATTATGTTATTTATTAAACAGCATGAGCTGTCCTTTAACAATAAGATATTTATATTATAAGGACAGGTATGTTTAGCTGATGCAGTCATGCACATACTAGAGAGAGTGAGACTGCAGCATGAGCGGTCCTCTAACAATAAGATATTTATATTATAAGGACAGGTATGTTTGGCTGATGCTGTCATGCACATACTAGAGAGTGAGACTGCAGCATGAGCGGTCCTCTAACAATAAGATATTTATATTATAAGGACAGGTATGTTTGGCTGATGCAGTCATGCACATACTAGAGAGTGAGACTGCAGCATGAGCGGTCCTCTAACAATAAGATATTTATATTATAAGGACAGGTATGTTTAGCTGATGCTGTCATGCACATACTAGAGAGTGAGACTGCAGCATGAGCGGTCCTTTAACAATAAGATATTTATATTATAAGGACAGGTATGTTTAGCTGATGCTGTCATGCACATACTAGAGAGTGAGACTGCAGCATGAGCGGTCCTCTAACAATAAGATATTTATATTATAAGGACAGGTATGTTTGGCTGGTGCAGTCATGCACATACTACAGAGTGAGACTGCAGCATGAGCGGTCCTTTAACAATAAGATATTTATATTATAAGGACAGGTATGTTTGGCTGGTGCTGTCATGCACATACTAGAGAGTGAGACTGCAGCATGAGCGGTCCTCTAACAATAAGATATTTATATTATAAGGACAGGTATGTTTGGCTGATGCTGTCATGCACATACTAGAGAGTGAGACTGCAGCATGAGCGGTCCTCTAACAATAAGATATTTATATTATAAGGACAGGTATGTTTAGCTGATGCTGTCATGCACATACTAGAAAGAGTGAGACTGCAGCATGAGCGGTCCTCTAACAATAAGATATTTATATTATAAGGACAGGTATGTTTAGCTGGTGCTGTCATGCACATACTAGAAAGAGTGAGACTGCAGCATGAGCGGTCCTCTAACAATAAGATATTTATATTATAAGGACAGGTATGTTTGGCTGATGCTGTCATGCACATACTAGAGAGAGTGAGACTGCAGCATGAGCGGTCCTCTAACAATAAGATATTTATATTATAAGGACAGGTATGTTTGTCTGATGCTGTCATGCACATACTAGAAAGAGTGAGACTGCAGCATGAGCGGTCCTCTAACAATAAGATATTTATATTATAAGGACAGGTATGTTTGGCTGGTGCTGTCATGCACATACTAGAGAGTGAGACTGCAGCATGAGCGGTCCTTTAACAATAAGATATTTATATTATAAGGACAGGTATGTTTAGCTGATGCTGTCATGCACATACTAGAGAGTGAGACTGCAGCATGAGCGGTCCTCTAACAATAAGATATTTATATTATAAGGACAGGTATGTTTGGCTGGTGCTGTCATGCACATACTAGAGAGTGAGACTGCAGCATGAGCGGTCCTCTAACAATAAGATATTTATATTATAAGGACAGGTATGTTTGGCTGATGCTGTCATGCACATACTAGAAAGAGTGAGACTGCAGCATGAGCGGTCCTCTAACAATAAGATATTTATATTATAAGGACAGGTATGTTTGGCTGATGCTGGCATGCACATACTAGAGAGAGTGAGACTGCAGCATGAGCGGTCCTCTAACAATAAGATATTTATATTATAAGGACAGGTATGTTTGGCTGATGCAGTCATGCACATACTAGAGAGAGTGAGACTGCAGCATGAGCGGTCCTTTAACAATAAGATATTTATATTATAAGGACAGGTATGTTTAGCTGATGCTGTCATGCACATACTAGAGAGTGAGACTGCAGCATGAGCGGTCCTTTAACAATAAGATATTTATATTATAAGGACAGGTATGTTTGGCTGATGCTGTCATGCACATACTAGAGAGTGAGACTGCAGCATGAGCGGTCCTCTAACAATAAGATATTTATATTATAAGGACAGGTATGTTTGGCTGATGCAGTCATGCACATACTAGAGAGAGTGAGACTGCAGCATGAGCGGTCCTCTAACAATAAGATATTTATATTATAAGGACAGGTATGTTTGTCTGATGCAGTCATGCACATACTAGAGAGTGAGACTGCAGCATGAGCGGTCCTCTAACAATAAGATATTTATATTATAAGGACAGGTATGTTTGGCTGATGCAGTCATGCACATACTAGAAAGAGTGAGACTGCAGCATGAGAAAAACATACCTGGACTTAAAAATATTACAACCAACGCTGAATGTGCAGTGGAGAGTAGAGGAAACTGTGCGAGAAAAGCATGAGGACGGCGCTGTTCAAAGTGAATTTGATAATAAATTGATAAGTATAAATTTTTTTATAAATGAATATTTAAACGCACACTGAAACCAAATTTTTTCTTTCACGATTCAGGTAGAGCATGGAATTTTAATAAAATTTAAAATGTAATACTATTATTTTTTTTCTTTAGTCAGTCTCCTTGGAGCTTGATTTGAAAAAGAAGGAATGTAATTGTAAAGCTTAAGAAATGGAACAATTTTTGGTTTAGCATCTTGGATAGCAATTGCTGATTGGTGGCAACATTTAGCCAACAATCATCAAGCACTACCCAGGTACTGACCCAAGGATGGGCTGGCTCATAGGCTTACATTCATTGTTTTCAAATAAAGATAGTTACCAAGGGGTTCATTTATCAAGCTCGATACGGGGCTTCATGCCCCTGAGGCTCGCCGGAAAAGTTATGAAGCAGCTGTCATTTATCGATGTGCGGCGGACATGATACGCTACATCGTATCATTTCCCCTCGCACATTGACCCCAAGAGAACACAGAAAATTTGATAATAGGAGTAAATTAGAAAGTTGATAAAAAAAAAAACATTGATGCTCTATCGGAATCATGAAATAAATAATTTGGGTTAAGTGTCCCTTTACGTTTGAATCTGAATTTTTGCCCCATAAAGTTGATTAAAGTTTATCCCTTGCCATTATTTATAAATCATGCAAAGACAAATATATACAATCCAAAAAATGAATATATTTGGTCTTGGTTGGGCAAAGTTTCCATCTTTAATTCTGTAAATATTATAAAAAAGGCCTTAAATGGATAATAAACAGTAAACACAAACATTTTATTTCAAGATAGAGATGAAAATTTAAACAATTATATTATTTAATAGTAAGTCATTATTTCTTCATTCACATGGAATCTTTATTTGAAAGCAGGAATTAGCATTTTTTAGGGGCAGAACCTGGGTTGCACTTGCTTATTGGTTTGCTAAATGTTGCCGCCAATCTCAAAAGCTCGCCAGGGTACTAAAACAAAAAATGGCCAGGCTCTGTCCTGTCCTTAACTTATCAAACTACTATTTCAAATAAAGATAACAAGAGAAAAAAGACAAATTAATAATAAAATAGGAGTAATTTAGAAAGTTGATTAAAAAATAAATGCTCTAGCAGAATCATGAAATAAATTTTCAAAGTTTACTATCCCTTTAAGCTTGACTTACATTCCTGCTTTTTCAAATAAAGATGCCATGACAATGAAAAATAATATTAATTGAATGTATTTCTTTAGTTTACACATTTTGGCCTGTGTAGTATGTACACACAGGCTAACACACACTAGAGTTGATTTTTTACTATAAAAGAAAATTGTTTTTGAAAACTTACCGGTGCTTGACACAGGCGGCTGTCCGCTCCACTGCTCCAACTACAAAGACAGCATCACGAACAGTGTTCCATGCCGCTTGCTTTGCCGAGGAGGAAACACTGGACGAAAACAAGATGTACCAGACTTTCAGCACAGCAGACACAAGACACAAATTTTCCTCTGGCGTAAACATTGGCCCTCTATGCCTTGGTGATGTGGCACGCTGTTCAGCAGCACTAGAGTCAGACTCCTCAGAGGTTGTAAGTGGCCTTCTCCTCTTACATTGTTTTTTGGCACTGGTGTGCTTACCATGCCTCTCCTTGTCCCTACCTACCCTCTCCCTAGTACCAAGGTCCCTATCCCTATGTACACATTGTACAGGGTGCCTATGATGAATCCTCCTATGCCTATCCCTACCTCTATCACTATCCCTATTATTATTACTAGTACTCTCCCTAGCTCCACGGTCCCTATCCCTATGTCCACTATCACTACCTCTAGTACTCTCCCTAGCTACACTGTCCCTTTCTCTACTGTCCCTATCACCTCCATGAACAATACCAATTTCTCTAGTAAAAGACATTCTCTCTCCAATATCAGTCAAATTGCTCTCTTCAACTCACAAAAATTATAATTATATGGGTGTGGCTATAGTGTGCAGGAGTGATGCAAGCATAATTGTCAACCAGGCTGTCTGATTGGCTGCACAGTGCACGCACACTGCACAGTCTAAATAACTATAAAGATAAGTGTTTAAATGACATATTACATTTATTTATTATTAATATATTACAGTCATTTAAAAGTGGAATACAATACATTTCATTTATGAATAATATTTGATATGATTAAATAATATCTAATCGATTAGAAAAAAACAAATCAAATGTATCCGAAATAATCTAACCGAATCGTATACGAAATTAAAAAACCGTCATAAATTACTATTCGGACCGAAATTAAATTCGGTCCGAAATTACGTATCGGTCCGAAATTCGAATGGCGGTTTCAAATGAATCCGAAAGAACGAATTAACTAAATTACGAACGTTACCAAAACGAATAAGTACGCATACCGAATTAATTTGACCGTACCGAACCTAAAAAAAAAAAAACGAATCGAAATGAAACAAACTGAAAATTTTTCTACCGCGCACATGTCTACTTACCAGGAGTTCTCTGAAAATTGAGAACTTTCTCCTTCTTTAGTTTCCCATCTAGCAACATGCTCCCAAGTATGCATTCATACATTACTTCTGGAAATGATATAGTGTAAATGCCATGTGCTGTACCAGTCTAGTACTAGTCTAATACTATGCCAACATAGTTATAGCATTTCTGTGGTTATCATGTGTAATGAGCTTATATATCCTATATCAGTTGGTTCATAAGTAATCATCGCATTAGCCACTGTTAAAATCTATTATTTATATGTAACAAAAGGAGATTCTCTATTTTCATGACTGTGTAATGTACAGCTTTTATCTCTTGTCAGATGATGTGAAATTACTTTTCATTCTTTTAATGCATCACTGTAGAATAGCAAGGTCAACTTTATGTATAGATTACCGGTCCTGTTATTATATTATTGTTGTTTGTGTCTCAAGGATCTCAATAAAAGATAAATATTTTTAAAAAAAAGTTATTCGTGTTTTTTAGCAGCATACGCACATATGATCTGGGGGTTGAAACACAATGGGGCCAATTTACCAAAGTGCGAGCGGACATGATACGATGTAGTCGTCATTTATCACTGCACAAGCAGTTCTTGTGAACTGCTTGTGCAATGCCACCCCCTGCAGATTTAAGGCCAATCGGGGGTGTCAATCAGCCCGATCGTATGGGATCAGGCTGATTGAAGACCACAGCCTCAGAGGCGGCAGACCAGTTATGGAGCAGCGGTCTTTAGATCGCTGCTTCATAACTAATGACTCGCCCAAAGGCTTGCACGGAAACAGGAGCATCAAGCTGCATTCGGAGCTTGATAATTCGGCCCCTATACCTTCTTAGAGAGTCAGTAGTGGCTTATATGACACATATTTCATCTTCACAGGAACAATACACACCGCAGCCAGCTCAGCCATCTCAGCAGTAATAATGCTGATGAAATTGCTAATGAAAGTATATTGCAAAAATGCTTTTATGTAAAGGGACAGTTAAGTCAAAATTAAACTTTCATGATTGAGGTACAGAATTCAATTTTAAACAACTTTACTATTTACTTCTATTATCAAATTTGCTTTTTTCTATTGGTATCCTTTGTTGAAGAAAATCTAGTAAGGCTAATAGAAGCTTAGAAATGTGTATGTGTCTTTATCATTCTATGGCAGCAGTCTTTATAACTATATATAACATTGCTATTAACCCTAGCTAGATAGGAGCTTAGGAGCGTACATGTGTCTATCATTCTATGGCAGCAGTGTTTGCAACTATGTATAAATTTGCTATAAACTTTATTGCAAACACTGATGCCAAATGCTTAAGAGCATGTGCACACTCCTGAGCTCATCTAGGAATACTCTTTAAGAGAAGATACAAAGAGAACTTAGCAAAATCGATTATAGAAATAAATTGGATTGTTTAAAGTGAAGGTCCATTTTGATTAATTAGTGCCCGGTTTTTAATAAACCTATTAAAAACAAGGGCACTTTAATTTATCAAAATTGACATTTCACAGTTTTCTTCAAAAACTTACCTTTTAATCCTGGCAGCCGCTCCAGCACTTCCTCCGCCCTTCACAAGCCGTCTTCTCGTGTCCAAAATGATGAATCCGGCTTCCTCCAATCACAGAGTTGCATCAGGCCAAGATTTCCCCAGGGGGGGGGGGAGCTGTGATTGGACGTCTGCAGAGGCTTCCGACGGCCGGGGGAATCACTGGAGCGGCATTCAGGATTAAAAGGTAAGTTTTTGAAGAAAACAGTGAAATGTCAATTTTGATTAATTAAAGTGCCCTTGTTTTTAATAGGTTTATTAAAAACCAGGCACTAATTCATCAAAATGGACCTTCACTTTAAAATTTTGTCCAATCTATTCAGGTATAATTTGTACTTTACTGTACAAGTTTAATACATTTTAATAAATAAAAAGAAAACAATTATAAAACAATAGTATAAACAATAGTATACAGTATGTGTGTTTTTTTTCTCTCCAAACATTACAGTAAAAAGATTGGGATATCCTGACATTAATATGGACCTTTTTATTATAGTTATGTAATTTCAATCTGCACAGGGGGCACCATGAGCTTCCATTCAGATAAATGGACACTTATTTACACCAGGTGATCACTATTATCCCACTAGTCACCTGGGTATTAAACTTATATAAGGAGTGTATTTTAGAGAGCGGCTTTTGGGCTTTAAAACAAAGGGTCTTGAGGGTCTCCAGGTAATTTTGATGACCTGTTACAAGTGTGTATAATTGTTAAGTGTCTATATAAGAGTGTGTTTTATTTTTTTTATTTATTAAATTGCGCTTCTACTTTAAGACACACACCACTTGAAAGAGCAGACAAAAGCCTTTTTACAAATTGCTAATTCCTATTTTGACACATTAATAATTGTGAAAGCATTAGATACGTACAATGACATGGGTGTACAAAGCATTTTACATTACAGTACTTAAATGCCAGAAACTGTTTGAGAAAGGCCAACTCTCTGGCAAAACTCAACAGTTTTTATATAACTGCTCAGACACAAGCAAACAAACATCTGGAAGAACTCTATGCTTTGCTAAAGGTTGGATCAAGTTTGTGTTATGATAAACAGACAAAAAGCTCTCCTCCCTCAAATGTACTCATTATAGGATTTGTTTAACTTTGTAAAGTTAAACATTATGGGCTAGTTTACAAATGGTGCGCTAATATAACGTGTGTCCATGAACATGCAAATTTGTCTATTTACATGCACACGTTAAATACCCAGCCATAATGAGTGGCTGGTTAATTCTACCGAAAGCTTGTTGTAGTACTTTGCACAATCATTCATTAATAAGAGATCAGATCTCTGGTTAATGAAAAAATGTCCCCAAATTTGTCCCCAAATTTGCCCCCAAATTAGTCTTTTTTTAAAAAAAAAAAAATAATAACTGCAGTTTTAAGGGGTATAAGTTGGCAAATGTAGGGTGTTAAGAAAAAAACGGCACTGAAAAGTGCCTTTACATTGTGGTCTATGGGGACTGTGTTATTACTCTAAATATATACGTATTCGCTTATATACCTATATATTTATGTGTTAATATGTGTACTTTCATGTTCAAACAAATAAATATATATTTGTATATATTCATATACATATATATTTAAATTTGCTGTCCATTGCTGTGTGACTTACCCCTTCGCTGTACAAGGTTCTCTGCCGTTCCATGGTAGTAATCTGTATTTTAGGAAACATCAGTAATGTGTAATTTTCAAAGCCCTGCCCTCTATGTTCGGTACACCTTTTCAGTGGCGAAAATTTCCATTATGAGGAAAGTATTGTATGTAGAGTGACACTAAGGTTACACATGCATTATTTGAAGTGTTCCTACACAGAAACCTTTTTTTTGGGTTTTTTTGGAATGCACAGTCTATGTTGTGTAGGAACACTTAAAATACAGCCCCCCTGATATTAGAGATGAGTGGCGATGTTGGCGGAGTTTTGCTGAAACAATCCTTATTGTTTTCTATCGGAAACACATTACCACTCATTGGCACAGAGAGGGTCAGCTCACTTTTCTTCAATATATCCCTAGACCCATGGATTGCAAGACTGGCGAGGACAGAAAGACAGTTTCTGATGAAGTTTTGAATATTTGGGGCCAAGGTGTGTTTTTGAATCTGTTGTAATTCTTTAAACTGCTTAGTAAAAGTTTCTTGTTTCTTCTGCAAGAGACAGTAAATTCAGGTATGTGGCATGAATGCCCACTAATGTTAGGCTTGCAAATATGTAAATATGCTTGTAAATATAGGTACACAAGGCGCAATGAATTTTGAATATGATTTCGTTATAATTAGGTCCCTCTGCAGCTTCAAAGTTAAGCCATGAGCAAAGAAAGTGGCAAATGTTTAACAAGCTTGTGGGGCGTGGGTTTGTTTGCTCATGAATGGGTACAGTTGTGTTTATGTTTATGATATATATTTTAATATATTTTCTTTATAAAATAATCCTCTACATAGTTTGTACATTATGGCTTGTACAGTGAATTCATTAAAATGCTGAGGTATCTCCAATTCCAATTAGTGTAATATGCTTTATTACTAAACAATCAGGTCTCTTAAAGGGACAATCTGCACCAGAATTTTTATTGTTTAAAAAGATAAATAATCCCTTTATTACCCGTTCTACAGTGCATAACCAGCACGGTTATATTTATATATATTTCTCCTCTGTGATTAGCTTGTTTCTAAGCCTCTGCAAACTGCCCTATTATTTCAGTTCTTTTGATAGACTTGCATTTAGCTAATCAGTGCCCTCTCATTAATAACTAAATGGGCGTGAGCTGAACTGAGGGCCAGGGACCACGTTAAGGGAGGTTCGGCTTAGCATTGCCGGCTTCCTAGGATGAGTGATCTGCCTTATGAATGCTGCTATGGGGAGGAGTGTGTTAAATCTGGGGCTTTTTGTACTTTTCCCATCAAATGGGAGTTGTTAAAAGGTCATAACAGACTCCCATTCAGTGCTTGGTTATTTCAAATGAAGACTGAAGCAATCCTGTTCCTGACCTGCCCTCCTGGTACTAACCCTGGCAAAGCTTCTGGCTCACACTACCTGTCTGACCCCTGTACTAATGTATAATGCCTGCAGACTGACCTTCTGGCTAAAGAACCTTGGAACTGTTTCCTGGTTAAAGTGCTTGCCTTCTCCTTCTTTCCTGATTCCTGGTTCTGGGCAGGTCTTCTGTTGTTGACCCCTTCCTTGTTTATGGAATATTTTATAGTGCTGCTGACAAGGGCCTGCAGACCATCATCTGCATATTTGGTTCCAGACATTGAATCAGATAATTATCTAATCAGACATAAAATAAAGTACCATGTGATAATAAACCAATTCTAAAATATTTTCACATTAGTCATATCTTTTAGTTTCTTCTCTCATCTCTTGCTAATAAATAGAATAACTGAGCCCTGTCTAATATTTTTTTAATGAATCCCTGCTATGCAGATATTATATGACATGGAGGCTTCAATGCACACTTGATTCAGTCATCAGAGGTTGCAGCCAAGTAGCCATGTCTTGTCATGTGTCCCTCAATGTGCATTACATTAGTTACATGTGCACAGCCCTGCTTGAAGGGAGAGTGCACAAACAAAAAATATTATCTTTGCTTACTTATGATGTCATGTATTAGTTAAAAGGCTACAATAAAATACATGGTAATTAGCCTAATTCATAATAGACACAAATTCCATTATACATTTTTCTTTAGTGCTATTTATCTATTTAGATATGATTCATATGAAAAACACACTATCTACATGATAAATATTTTTTTTATAAAACAAATCCGTTGTTCTATTTCACGGTAAGCATCTTGTATTATCTTTGATAGTCATTGATTGGCCACTTGCATCCCACTGATATAAGTTGTACAGTACATTTTTCCAAGTGGTTTAATTGAAAAACATAGTCAATAATACCATTTGGTTGAAAAAGGCATGAGTGCTTTTCGCATGCCATTAATTTATTTGGATTTTGTATGAGGAATATACAATATGAGCTACTGCTTAATAACGTCACTTGCTTAAAAAGCAAAACTTTTTTTAAAGATTACTAAAGATATGCTTTTACTTTAGCAATCTTGAAATTATTGCAGAAAATCATTAAAAGAATGACTAAGCTGATGTTAAATATAGTGTGTAATGCCTATGTAGCATAAACTAATTGGTGGTGTAATTTTAATTTCATAATTTCTTGAAGAAGTTTACAACACATCCCATACATGCTGTTTGTAAAAAAATATATATATATATTTAATGTCTTCATAGTTTATGGCAGAGTATTTTATGAAGAGGAATTCTGAATTTATTTTGTGAGAATGAGTTTTAAATGGATCTAAGCTAATGCATTCTAATATGTATTCATTTTTTTAAAAGAATGTTCCTCTACTGAAAACTAACATTTTTTGTTTTTATAGCTGTGAGATGTGGCACTATCCACTAATAAAGCAGTGGGAGTTCTGCTTATCAACCAATGAACAATCAGTTCTTAAAATGCCCAGTTGTACATAAACATAGACTCCCTGTTAGCTTCAAAATGTTTTTAGTGTTTAAATAGTGCTTTCTTGAATGCATGTCCCTTTAAAAATAAAAAAGCTAAGGAATTAAACACATAGTTAAAGTATGTCTCAGGAGTCACAAAACAGAAGCATATACACAAGTAGCCACCAATCTCTGACTGTGTCCTGCTCATGAATTATAACGTGCTGCAACTCCAGAGAAAAAATATGAGTTAAATACTTTTGTGGGTGTTAAACATTATCGAAACGAACATTAATTTAAAAATTACAGGGTCTGACTATTTAGAGAATTAAATTTTGCAGCAGAAGCTGAAATTGACAGCTGTTACAGATGATTTATTTGTAGTGAATGTCAGATTTGACTAGAGATATAATGTTTTTAACTGATTTTCTGTTCCTAGTTAAAGGGATATGAGGGTCAGTAGAAGGCTTGGGGACTAGTTTTTCAAGGGCCGAATGACCCTGTTTCCGCATGAGCCTTCAGGTTTGCCGGAAACAGCAGTTATGAAGCAGCGGTCTTTAAACTGGTGCTCCTAACTGGTCCGCGGCCTCTGAGGCTGTGGTCTGCAATCCGCCCGATTCTATATGATCGGGTTGATTGACATCCCCTGCTACTGGCAAATTGGCCGGGAATCTGCAGGGGGCGGCATTGCACAAGCAGTCCACCAGAACTGCATGTGCAATGTTAAATGCCGAAAACGTATGCTATAGGCATTCAGCGATGTCTATCGGACACGATACACAGCGTATCATGTCGGACAGACAATGATAAATTGGTCCCTTGGACTTTACAGTGATTACCATAAGCATTTGGAACAAAATTAATGTGGTTGAGCATCCCCTCTGTAACTGAATACAGTACATAGAGGAAAATGCAACATCTTATTTGAAAACAGAAATCCTATTTTGTAGACATGTGCAATTCATTTCTGCCGAATTTGATTTTTGGATTAATTTTGGTCGATTTGGAGATTCAAATGAATCCGAATTTCTGAATCAGCACCATAACTAAAGTCACAAAAAATTCCGAAAATAAATAAATAATTTCTGAATTTTTGGATCCATTCTTTATTCATATTTGGAATTTTTCATTGTTCTAATCTAAACCGCAGTTCCCTGACACTAACTAAATAAAGCTATTAACCCCTAAACCGCCGTTCCCCTACATCACAGACACTAACTAAACCTATTAACTCCTAAACCGGAATTCCCCGACATCGCCAACACTAACTAAACCTATTAACCCCTAAAACGCAGTTCTTCAACATCGCCGACACTAACTAAACCTAATAACCCCTAAACCGCCGTTCCCAAACATCGCCAACACTAACTAAACCTATTAACCCCTAAACCGCAGTTCTTCAACATCGCTGATACACACTATACCAAATAACCCCTAAACCAAAGTTCCCCGACATTGCCAGCAGTAACTAAAACACTAAATAAACATATTAACCCCTAAACCGCCGTTTACAAACATTGCTAAACAGGAAGTGGGCAGCGCGGCTCCCAAAGCCATCTCCAGGGACCAACAACTAACCCAAATTAGGAATGCGGGCTTCACGGACAGCTGGGATAGTAGAGGTGCTCACCATGTAGGGAAAGTTAATCCGGTAAGGCAGAGGAAAAAAAAAGGCGGCACTCCGGGTATGTGAAAAACAGATAGGATGTTTATTCCATATTCAGAGTCGCTATACACAAGACACCAAACAGGTAACAGAAGAAGGGGGCATGTCCTTACGCGTTTCGTGCCGTGCGGCACTTAGTCATAGGAGGAAAGGTAAGTAGAGAACAGGTAAGTTTATACCCCATCCCACCAATCAGACAAAAGGAAGTTAAAAAGACAGGTGAGTGAAAGGGATACAAAAGATATGCAGGAAAATTATTATTACAATTCACGATGTGCATAAATGAACTTACATAGAACAACAGAAGGGCTGTTTATAAAAAAAAAAAAAAATTCATAAGGATTTGGAATGACTGTAAGGGATGACATAAAAACTAAAAAGTGAAGTAAAAAAGAAGCAAAAATATATTGATTTTTCAAGGGATTATAACAGTCTCAATATTACAAAGAAATACACTATGAACACTATCTGCAAAAATATGCCTCAAAGCCACAGTAGATTAATGGCATACTTAAAAACGAAGTTTTTCTTTGTACTAACCATATAAAGAGACAAAAAGATTGCAGAAAGCGTGTATCATCTGACAAATACATGTGTATGGATATGATTATATTTATAATCCTGTCTCAGATTCATAATGCCAAACATAGAGGGATTGATATTATAACAAAGAATTATAAACTAAACTGTGGTCAGGTTCTCAAAATGACATTTGACGATTCATAGTTTTAGCCTGGAGGTATTATATCTAAACAATATTATCCTTAATTTTATAATGAAAATCTGAAAACTCTGATATTTGATATATTTACAAATAAATATAAAGGAATAAGGGTAAATTAATATGTACCATCATGTGGGACACCAAAAGCAAATCCACTTATGTTTATACTATGATAGTCAAAGTATGGGATCATACTAATATTACATGCCAAGAATTGCATATTATTCAACAAAGAGGCTGATATCCCATTTTTTGTTTAGACCATGGGATTCCCTGGTGTTAAGTGTTAAAATCCAAAATAATTCTTTCTTCATAAGAATCTTATTCGTATTGCCCCCTCTAGTTGATCTAGTTACTATGTCAATTACTTTTACACTAAAATTGGACAAATGAGTAAAGTGATGACAATTAAAATGTCTCGCTACTGGTGATTCTTTGGAATAGTATTTAACATCCCTCTTGTGCTCACCAACTCTGGTTCTTAATGAACGTGTGGTTTGGCCTACGTATTGAATTTTACAAAAATTGCACTCTAATAAGTAAACCACAAAGGTTGTTGCACAATTGACATAATGATCTCTCTTGTATACATTCCCTGAGTGTGAGCTACCAAACGTGTCACCTCTTGAGACATTTTCACAGGAGCCACAGTTAGATGCCAAGCACCGGAAGGTACCCTTTTTATTTTACCAAGTCCTTGGTCTCTTTTTATCAGCTGAGCTGATCATACTTGGTGTTAGCTTATTACCCAAGGTTGGTGCCTTTTTAGATACAAATTTCACATGCTCTACATAGTTTGATAAGATGTCATTATTTTTAAGATATATTAAATTCCGCTTGATGATTTTGCAAATCTCTCCATATTGGGATGAATATTCTGTGGAGAAAATAACTGAATCACTGTTAAAACTGCCTGTTCTTTTTGGGGGCTATCTTCTTAATGCTATCAAAAGGTCTGGTTTCAACTTCATATAATGCCCTAGCTAAAAGGCTGGGGTCATAATAACCCTGTGCAACTAGTCTCTCAGTAAGTAAGTCTGCTTGTCTTTTAAATAAATCAGCAGTGGAAGCATTTCTTCTAAGCCTTAGGAATTGACTTTTTGGAATTTCCTTAATTAAGTGTCCTGGATGACACGATCCCGCATGCAAGATCGTGTTGCCAGCTGAATGTTTTCGAAAGGTATCTGTCATGATTGTATCATGATGACCTGATAAGCAAAGATCCAAAAATTGGACCTGTTGTTTGCTCTCCATTCCTGTAAATCTTAAATTGACATAATTTCGGTTGACATAGGCCAGAAAATCATCAAATACATAGTCGCCCTTAAATATGAAAATAAGATCGTCTATGTACCTCATATAAAAGTGTATAGACTCTTTAAATGGGTTAGCATCATTGTAAATGCAGTTGAGTTCCCACCACCCCATAAATAAATTCACAAAAGAGGGGTCAAACTTTGCCCCCATTGCCGTGCCACACGTTTGTAAGTAATAATTATCATCAAAAATAAAAAAAATTATGGAACAGTAGGAGTGTGTTGAGTTCCTACTGTCCCATAATTTTTTTATATTTTTTTTTTTATGTTTGATGATAATTATATAAATATATTTTTGCTTCTTTTTTACTTCACTTTTTAGTTTTTATGTCATCCCTTACAGTCATTCCAAATCCTTATGAATTGTTTTTTATAAACAGCCCCTCTGTTGTTCTATGTAAGTTCATTTATGCACATCGTAAATTGTAATAATATTTTTTTCTGCATATCCTTTGTATCCCTTTCACTCACCTGTCTTTTTAACTTCCTTTTATCTGATTGGTGGGACGGGGTATAAACTTACCTGTTCTCTACTTACCTTTCATCCTATGACTAAGTACCGCACGGCACGAAACGCGCAAGGACACGCCCCCTTCTTCCGTTACCTGTTTGGTGTCTTGTGTGTAGTGACTGTGAATATGGAATAAACATCCTATCTGTTTATCACATACCCGGAGTGCCGCATTTTTCTTTCTTCTGCCAAACATCGCTAACACTAACTAAACCTATTAACCCCTAAACCGCCGTACCCAAACATCACCAACACTAACTAAACCTAGTAACCCCTAAACTGCCGGCCTCCACATCGCAACAACCTAAATTAAACTATTAACTTCTAAACCTAACACCCCCTAACTTTAACTTAATTAAAATAGACCTAAATTAAAGTTACAATTATTAACTAACTACCGATTTAAAAATAAATACAAACTTACCTGTGAAATAAAAATAAAACCTAAGCTAGCTTCAATATAACTATTTACTAACTACCTAGGTAAAATAAATACAAACTTTGGGGGGGCGGACCTAACCGTCGCACTAATACTGAGCTCCCTAAAAAACCTAGTATAAAGAGGAGTTAAAAGGCTCAAAACAGCCCAAAACTGCACCTGATAATTCCCTAGGACACACAAGGGATTCCCGGACAACGGTAGAAGAGGATTATAGAAATCCAAAGTACTAGATTGGCGTGTATCGTGTGCCGCGATTGCGGCCTACAGAGGCAGGCCCCACTTAGTCCCGGCAGGAGAAGCTACGTAGTAGTCTGAAACTGGCTACCAGAGTGAATCCTAAGGACAGTGAGAAACTGTACTTTGGTGGACAAAGGAGAAGATACCATGAGAGGACTAGGGTGAGATCTTTCTCTTTCCTAAATATACTGCACAGACACTAAAAACAAAGATAACTTGAAGGGCAGGAATCCATTTTAAGCTTAGGCAGAGAGGTGCAGCAAGGAGAAAAAAAAGACCTATGACATAAGTAGCCCGCAAACCAACCTGCAGTCTCACCTCTATTGACTGACCACTTTAGTACTTATACATTGTTAAAAAGTAAAGTACATGGGGGGCGGAATCTGGCCGTGCTGGAGAATGGCCGTGTCTGAATAGAGCTCCTGAGCCTAAGGCTGGCATAACACTGCAAAGCCCACATAAAAGATTGGATTTATTAAGGATATGAGCACAGGAGCCGAGGGACCCATAGCAGCATAACAAAACAGTGTCCGTAGCAGGCCACAGCCCGTCTAGAGTGTGTGACGACGGATTTGGATACACGCACTCAACCTACACTGCTTGTTCTTGTGGCTGGTAGCTGGATAAGCCATAGAACCAGAGGATAGTTTCAACCGAGGCATACAAACATCTAGTGGTCCATCTGGCGACAACCCCCCGCAACGCAACAGTCACTGGTGGACCAGACATCAGAACTTGGTAAGCTCATGTGAACCACATGAACGGGTAGTCTCCTGGGAAGGATATTGTGCAATAGAGATACGCAAAGATTGGAAAAGGAACAGTGGTAATAAGGCATTAGTCACAACAAGGGGCCCAATACCACACGCTCAGAATATAAGCTGAAGGTCACAATCAAGCAGTGCCAGTGATACATAGGGTGAACTAAACAGAGAGATACGCAGTCCTCAGTGTTGGAAACCGGGTTAAGATATTTCCTGAGAGCCTATATTATAGCTTATACCCCCTGGCAGAGTAAACAGTGTTTGAGGGACAGTTCTATTACTTTGATGTGCTGATGGTGAGATTAACACACTGTTTTTTTGTGACCCCTGCATGCTAGCAGTCCACCTATGTTTAAGGGACAATTGTAACTGCACGTGGTATCTCACGCCTCCTATAGCAAAGGTAGAGGCTCTAAAGATAATAGTTAATATTTTGGACATCTTAGAGCAAACAAATATGGCGCAAAAGAGACCTAATGCCAAAACAAGGGGAGTAAAACAAGGAACATGAATTATTTTCTTAAAAATGCAGATGTACAAGTGACAGATGATACTCACATATTGCAACAAAATAAAGATGAGAATCCCATGCAAGCCCCCTTGTCCCATCATGTCCCCCCACAATATGTTAAAAAAGAGGATCTAAAAACCCTCTCATCAAAGGAGGACATTAAAGAAATAGTATCAGAAATTTAAAATCTGTTTAGTGAGTTGCGCAGAGAGGTAACTGACCTATCACAAAGAGTCACAACCGTTGAACAGTCTCAGGACACGCTACAGGGGCAGCTGAGAGAAACTACTTCCCAGACACAACAGACTAAGAACATGGCTCAGAGCCTAATGGACTGCATTGAAGATTTAGATAACCGCAGTCGGCGGAGTAATCTGCGTATCAGGGGGGTCCCTGAATCAATCAATCCAAATGCCTTGCAGGGTTACCTAAAGGACCTCTTTAGGATGATCAAGGGAACACCAATGGCGCAGGAGGTCAATAATGAAAGAGCCCATAGGGCCTTATGCCCGAAACCATCGCCAAAAATGTCATCCTCAGATTGCTAAAATATAAAGATAAAGAAGAGATACTTAGGAGCAGCAGGAGCAAACATCCTATACAACATGCAGGAGTACCGCTTCAAGTCTTCTCTGATCTCAGCCCAGCAACACTACAGAAACGCAGGGACCTGGGTTTCCTCACCTCCACCCTGCAGGATAACAAGATTCTGTACAGGTGGGGTTTTCCCACAAGTATTATAGCTACCAATGGTGACAAAACAGCACTATACAGGACAATAAATGATGTAGAAGGCTTTTGCAATGCACTGGGCATAGCAACACCCAGCCCAGACAACGTGACTCGACTGCGGAGGAGAATCAGCACCAAACCTGACCTGTACTGTAAGTCATTGAACTTTCTTTTTTTTTTTTTTTCTTGCTCTGTTCACCTATACGTGGAAGTGACACTGACATACGCATACTGCATGGACTATGGAAAGCCAACTCAGTATAAGTTTGTAATTTTTTGATTACCCCTCTTTTTTTAGAATCCATAAGCCATATTTGTCTATATATGTTTAAAAGAAAAAAAAGCTAACTTGGCATAGAGAGGATTCTACCCCCTTTCCCCTCCCCTAGGAGTAATATATGCACCCCTCAGTTCCTATGTTGAATTTTGCATATTGAAATGTATTATTATTGCTCATATCTTCAGTTTAAACTTTAGCAAAGTTATCATTTGTTATAATGTTCTGTCTTGTATTCATGTACCTTAATAGGCCAGCTACAGGCACATTCCCTGTAGTGCAATCTTATGTTAGAAAAGAAAAATAGTGTTATAATAAGTTGTGTTTTATATTTGACTTAGTGACACTAGGAATTATTCTTGTTAAACACCTAGAGCATACATATCTAGACAAGTTATATGCAGTCCGTATACACAGTTATAAGAGCCTGTGACACATATAGTCACTAATCTCCTCTTGCTGTCCCCCCAGCATACAAAAATCCAAAATAACTGTTCAGCACTCAGTGGAGTCAATCCGTGCACGCTGCTAGGGTCTATACCAAAACCCCAATATATAGCAAAAAAGGTCCAAACTGCAGCAGCACTGTATAAAAGGTTTATTCAAGCCACACAAAGTTACAACATTTCAGACAGATGTCCTTAATCATGTATAAGGTAACACTGATACAAACATGCTTAATATACCTATGGCCCCTCCCACCCCATCAGAAAAATCACCTGTCTACACCTATCTACTTCATAATCATTCTTAGCTCCCCCAAGTGTGCACACACCATATTATTTATCATACTATACAGATAATTGAAATCTTTCCTTATGTGTAATTACTAAATATATATTATTCTGTACCATCATATACATAAAGGATTAGCACAAAAACAAGGCTATCTAGTCATCATATATCATAGGACAAGATTTAACCCCTGTATTACATTTTATACATTTTTTTACAAAGGTGTTCGGATTGTGTTTGGGTAACATTGGAACCCTGGAGAAGTTTTTTGAGGATCTGAATAATGCTACCCTGAATATTAAGTTCAAACTTGTCCATAGTGAAGAGATTATTCATTTTTTAGATACCAAAGTGTATAAATCTGGGAATAGTCTATCAGTGGATCTGTACAGAAAGGAAACTTACTGCAACAACTTACTGCATTATAACAGTGCACACCCCCCTCCCCACTCTCACTCGGTCCTTGCCAAAAAGTCAGTTTTTGCTTGTAAGGCGCATAGTATCAGATGAAGGTCTGGCATGTAAGAGGCTTAGTGAGATTGGGAGTTTGTTTATAAAGAGGGGATATCCACCTAAGTTGATACAGGAGGGCATAAACAATGCATTGGAAACCCCCAGACAAAAGTTGTTGGAACAGAAGGAAAAAGTCAAAGAAAAAATGGATAGGATGGTTTTTGCTAGCCAGTTCTCTCCTCTGAGTAATAAGATACAAGGGATTATAAGGAAGCATTGGAGTGTATTGAGTAATTGTAACCCAGATGTAAGGGAGTTCCGGGAATTTCCTATGCCAGCATACAAGAGGTGCAAGAACTTGAAGGATACTCTTGTAAGGGCAGATATAGGCCCAAGTAAGAGGAAAGTGCAGAGGTATATTGACAAAAAGAATAATGGTTGTTTTCCCTGCCTTAAATGTACCAACTGCAATAATATGATGCGGGGTTCTACATTTACCCACCCACGTACTGACAAAAAGTTTTGGATTAGGGGGTATTTTACCTGTAACACAGAATTTGCTGTGTATCTAATCAAATGCCCATGTGTGTAGGGCTATGTAGGAGAGACCACCCGTAAGGTGCGTAAAAGGATGAACCAGCATAAAAGTAGTATAAGGACAGGAATACTGGATGCACCTGTAGCACATAATTTTTTGACAGCTGGACATAGCCTCAGTCAAATAAGGTTCCAAATAATTGACCATGTGGAGAAACCTAGGAGGGGGGCAATAGGGAAAAAAGTATTAAACAGAGAGAACTTTTCTGGATATATACACTGGATAATATGTGGCCAGGTGGCATGAACAGAGAAATGGATTGGAGTGTCTTTTGAATGATTATCCCTTTAACCTTTGTAAAAAATGTAAAAAATGTAATACATGGGGTTAAATCTTGTCCTATGATATATGATCACTAGATAACCTTGTTTTTGTGTTAATCCTTTATGTGTACAGAATAATATATATTTAGTAATTACACATAAGGAAAGATTATCTGTATAGTATGATAAATAATATGGTGTGCGCACACTAGGTGGAGCTAAGAATGATTATGAAGTAGATAGGTGTAGACAGGTGATTTTTCTGATGGGGTGGGAGGGGCCATAGATATATTGAGCATGTTTGTATCAGTGTTACCTTATACATGATTAAGGACACCTGTCTGAAACGTTGTAACTTTGTGTGACTTTAATAAACTTTTTATACAGTGCTGCTACAGTTTGGACTTTATTCTTATACCATGGAGCCCCTACAGCACAGACTGAGAATTCACCTACCTTCTTCAAGACAATTTCAAGCAGACTTTTAGAATACGCCAAGAGAATATTGATACTAGGGGGGGACTTTAATACGCCCCTAAACCCAAGGTTTGACATTTCTAATAGAACCTTGTGTCTCACATCATATCTTGAAACACATAAACACAACAATTAAAAATAATTTGCTACATGACGTTTGGCGTACATTGCACCCCACAGATGCTGAATATACCTACTACTCTAGTCCACACAAGAAATATTCCCGCATAGACTACTTTCTAACTGATTCCCAGGGAATTGCATATGTGACAAGCAGCGACATTTCGCCCATAACATGGTCGGACCATGCATCTGTCTCCTTTGCGATGATGTGGCCTGACACACCTACTACCCCTTATATTTGGTGATTGGATGACACCCTATTGGATAATCCATCAGTCAGAGAGGATATGTCCTCCAGTATCACAGAATACTTTGACCTAAATATGATGGAAGAACTACCTGTGACCACTATATGGGAAGCACACAAAAGTGTCGTTAGGGGGCACTTTATTAAACATAAGGCCAGGTTAGTGCAGCAGATCAGGGAAAAATATAATCACATACTAGGCACTATCACGACACTAGAAGAACAACATAAAAAAAATCCCCTACAAGCTGACATTGATGCCAAACTGACCCAGACTAGACTAGACTTTAAGATACTTTTACAAGAGGAGAACCAACAAAAAGCGCTATGGTTAAAGCAAAAATACTATGAGGAGGGGGACAAAGCTGGGAAACTGTTGGCCAGAGCACTCAAAAGATCACAAGTGAAATCATATGTATACACTATAAAAGACAGAAAAGGCAAAACCTATAAAGATAGCCCCAACATTGCGGAAATATTCCGCACATACTATAGTGGACTGTACAATCTCAAATCTTCTCAGATAAATTCAACTCCTGACAAGGCCTCACAGCAGCAATTGGCACAGGAGTATTTAAGCGACACACAGCTGCAGACGCTGGAGCAAGACGCAACAGATTTTCTAGAGACACCTTTAACACAAGAGGAAATACAAATAGCACTTAAAGACCTTCCTAATGGGAAGTGCCCAGGACCAGATGGATTAGGGGCTAAATATTATAAGACTTTTTTGCCCATCCTCCTACCACACTTTCAAAACCTGTTTGATGCTTTAGCTGAACTAGAGAAGTTACTGCCAACCATGTTGACAGCATATATAACTGTAATCCAAAAACAGGGGAAACCAACAGATAAACCACAAAGTTATAGACCAATTTCATTACCAAATACGGACGTAAAAATTCTAGCAAAAGCATTGGCAAATAGGGTTAATAAGTTCTTGCCTGGGTTGTTATCTGTGGACCAAGTGGGGTTTGTCCCAGGGAGGGAGGCGAGGGATAATACCCTCAAAGTATTGCAGATAATAGAATATTCCAAACAAGAGGGGGTTTCTCTCGCCCTGTTGTCGACACATGCTGAAAAAGCATTTGACAGGGTGAGCTGGCAGTTCCTTAGGTGCACATTGGAAAAAATGAAATTTGGGGAAAGATTCATTAAAACAGTTTTTGGCCTATATTCCACTCCAAACGCACAAATTAAAGTAAACAATGTTCTCTCTGATACATTAATCATATCTAATGTGACCAGGCAGGGGTGTCCGTTGTCACTCCTGTTATTTGCTATCTCGATTGAGGCTCTAGCGTGTAACATTAGAGCCAAGCAACATATCAAAGGGATCCAACTGGCCAATTAGGAAAATAAAATAAAAATGTATGCAGATGACTTGCTGTTTACAATTACAGATGTAGAAACGTCTATTGCACATCTTACACAGGAATTCACCAAATTTGGTGCAGTATCTCACTTTCATCTTAATGAGACTAAATCTGAGATTCTAGGTGTTTTCTTGTCTCCCGACACAACGGCATGGCTAAAAGACCATAGCCTGTTTGCTCTAAATACCAAACATCTTAAATACTTAGGCATAAACCTAACAGCCTCCACAACAGATATATTTGAGGCAAACTATGTAGCCCTTAAAAAAGTGATTGCAGCTGATCTCTCCTCTTGGACACATAAGACAATTTCCTGGTTAGGAAGAATTAATGTGATTAAAATGAATATCCTTCCAAGACTGTTGTATTTATTACAGACTATTCCCATTCCCCTCCCATATACGTTCCTTCGCTACAAAATCTGATAGAGGAGTTTGTGTGGAAATGGATTAAACTTAGGGTTTATAGGGAGACCATGTACCTTCCAAGAGACATGGGGGGCTTCGGCCTTCCTGATCTCAGTCTATATAGAAGAGCAGTACTGCTTCAGAGAGTAGTGGAGTGGTGCCAGGAAACCCCCCAAAAAGACTGGATAAGGGTGGATAAAGCTATTCTACAAATAAGGGATATAGCCTCCCTCCTTTGGATGAACAGAAGGCACAGACCCATTGGTATTGTGCATTTCTCTCTCTTGGAGGAACACTTTAACGAATGGGATACAATTATCTGGACTAACACATATATATCAACTGCATACTCCTCTCTGTCGCCGGTATACGTTAATCCAGAACTTCCATTACAGACTAAAATAGCCCTCCGTTCAGGTGAAGCTTATAAATACCCACATAGGCTGTTTCAGGACAGGAGGCAGAATTAAGACACGGGAGGATATTTTGACAGAATACCCTGACTACCCAATCCCATGGTTTGTTTACCTTCAAATAGGTCACTATATCACTACACATAAACATAAACAACAGATGATGAGAGAACGCACACCATTCAAAACGCTTTGCTTAAAACAATCAGCCTCCAGACACCTGATCTCTCTCATATACACTATTCTTCTACTACCCAAAGATAGGGCCCTCCCAACATACACCAGAATGTGGCATAGCGAACTTGGGATTGAACTTCAGGGGGAGGATTGGCTGTGGATTTTCCGAGCTGCTAAATCCGTATATGTATCACCATGCATACAGGAATCTCATTACAAACTGTTTAGCCAATGGTACCTCACACCATCCCGGCTTAAGAAAATCTACCCTGGGGCATCAGACAGGTGCTGGCGTGGGTGTTGAGAGACAGGCACTGTTCTGCATATCTGGTGGGATTGTCTCCTGTTGGGGTTTTTTTGGTCAGCAGTGTGGGGAGAGATTCAGGGAATACTGAAATTGGATATTCCAAAAACTCCAGAGACTTTGCTCTTACATTTCCCAAACAAAATTCAGAACCCGTTAAAAAAGACCCTCCTAACGCTGATGCTGATGGCAGCAAAAAGCCTGATTCCACTCTGCCGGAAGACAGCGTTATTCACCACACTATCGGAATGGAGGCAGAACGTGCAGAATACTCTGCTGTTAGAAAAATATCATTATGCCCGGACATCTAAAGTAGATGCCTATGAGATGATACTACAGATTTGTAAAGGGGGTAACTAGGTGACCTAGAGCATAAAATGGAGATGGGTTAGCGTGGTGTTTATGGGATGGGTGAAGTGCTAAGCCCTGCTGCGAACCGCTTCCTCCCACCATCCAGCACCTTGATCCCCCTCCAGTCCCTGACCCCCGCCCCCCCCCCCCCAATCTCACACACACTTTTTTTTTCTCTCCTTCTCCCTTTCCGGAATGTTCCCTTTCCTCTTCTCTTTCCTCCCCTTTCTTTACTTTTTTGACCAGGCTTATATGTGATTTAAGGTTAACTGGGCCATACGAGGCAGTGTACATTGGACCCAGTAAATCATTTGTGCTAAAATACGCTTTAAAATACTTGATTGCATTAAAGTTGTTCATAGCCACTCTGTTCAATAACTAGATGTATAAGGACTACAACAATAAAATGGAAAAAGGGAAAATGTAGAGCTACCTAAAGAATGTTATTTAGTTTAAATTTAAAGGAGTTGGACGTGTTTTATCATTAGTGAGAGGTGGGCAACAGGCCTAGCCCTAGGACAGAGACTTCAATTTCTTTCAACTCCAACTCGTGACTAAATATTTACTGTATTTTCTTCATGTGTAAACATAACAAAATTTTAACAGTGTTTGCATTGTATGTAACTTAATACCTACTACAGTTTTATCTCAATAAAGCTCTTTTAAAAAAAAAAAAAAAGTAAAGTTAGTGTATTCAGAAATGCACTATTAATCATAAATGGGAAAAAGATAGAACAACAAAATGAATCTGTAGCAAATCTAATCTTTTGTATAAACCCCCTGTGTAAGCTACATACTCCCCTGCATATTAAGCATCTAAAAGACCTCTAACCAAGTACTTCCCAAGAAAGGGCATATAATAACCAGCAAAAAGCTGCTGCACTAAAATACTGCAGAATGAAGAATAAAACTCTAATTGTGAAGGACTGCCTTTCACGTTCACAACTTAAACTCAAAGCTCAAGAGGTTTCATCCTCACAGGGGAACAAATCACCGTCAGCAGCAGATAAACCAGAAAACGTGCTGGTAGCAGATACTTATCAAGAATTACTGCAACAAATAAAAGCCCTGTTCCAAGAGGAACTTAAAACAGTGCTGTCAGATCTAAGACAAGACATTTTAGAGATTGTGGGACATACTTCTGATATGGAAGAAAAACTTGAAGATGTGGTGGAAGAAATACCAATTATGCAAAATGCCATCCAGGATCAAGCTTCTCACATAAGAAAATTAGAAGATCAGCTGGAGGACTTAGATAATAGATCTAGAAGATCTAACCTCAGAATTCGAAATCTTCCAGAAACTTACACCAACCTCACAGAAACTATCACACAACTGTTTCAACAATTACTGCCAGAGACAGATAACAACCTATTCTTAATGGAAGGAGTTCATCGTGCCTTTACAAGACCACCACAGACATCACAGCACAGAGACATAATTTTGAAATTGCACTATTACCACATAAAAGATCAACTCATAAAGGCGGCAAAATCTCTAAACTCAATAAGATTTGGGGGACACCAAATCCAAGTCTACACTGATCTGGCACCTATAACCCTTCATAAAAGAAGGGAGTTAAAACCAATTCTAAATGTATTAACGTCAGCACAAATCAAATACCGATGGAACTTTCCATTTAAACTATCTTTCACCCATCAAAACACCACCTATTCATGCTCAACCCTGATAGAAGGTGAAATTCTACTAAGAAGGCTACATCTATTAAAGGAAATGCAAACTTCCACAGCTCCACCAAAGCCACAAAGGCAAACATTTAAAAAACATGGACATCTGTAGGAAGAGCCAAGAAGCCCAGAAGAGATGGTAGAGATACCAAAAACTAAGATTGGACCAATCAACCATTAATTCAGGAGGACAATCAACCAACCTGACTGGAATTCTGGACATAAGGTTTATTTTTTTCTTTCCTCCTATTAAAGCTCTGCAAATACTCTAGGATTGCTATGAATGCAGAGATAATTTGTCCATTTAATATATAACGGTGATTACATTATTTGATATTTGAGACTCAGAGCCTTAGGTACTGTTTATTTGTGACTTTTGATTAATACCTCAATGTCTAAACCAATTAATAGTTCCTACCTGTTTCCTATTCTTCTAAAAATGTTCTGAAAAGTTTAAAAAAAAAAAAAAGAATCTCCCTGTCCCCTCCCCCCTTTCCCTTACCCCTCTCTCCCTAACCTTCCCCTTTCAGGCAGAAAACAGCTGAGATTCAAACAAAGTCAACTTATTGCTGGACTATAACTACAATATAAGACTCAGCAAGAAGGTAAACTATTGTGTTGACCTCATCCTTTCTCTACTCCCAACCCCCCTCCCCCACCCCTCCCTCCATCTCCCTCTTACCTCCCCAGGTTCATACTCTAAAGCAGCCATAAAGCTGCTGCAGATAGTTTGTTGATTGTTATTTACATTCAATGTTTCCATGTTATAGATATATGTTTATTTTGAAAGTATTGCTATACATTTCCAGCTGTTTTAATTACAATGACAAGATTCAATTAGTAAGACCACACTCACACTCAATAAGTACCTCACACGAAAACACAGGTGACTTAACAGTAATTACTTTTCACTTCCCTGAGAGCTATCATTATATACTCTTATACCCAATAGGTAAATGACGAAATATAACTCATTTAATCTCCCCCCAGGCCCTAACAACTTCCCTTAAGACCTCCTTTAGAATTGACAAATCTACACACGTTAACTATCACCATGTTGTCTATTAAAATAATAACCCATAATGTCACGGGTCTCCATTCTAATGTCAAAAGGAGTAAAGCACTGTCGGAATACAAATATCACAAAGCCCATATAGTTTTACTACAGGAGATGCACTTCACTACAGCATCCACGCCTAAATACTGGGACAAATCCTACCCACAACAATACCATGCCACTAGTTTTAAAAAAAAAAGCATTGTGGGGTTTATATCCTAAGAAGGTAAATACATAATTATCTGAGGGCTAATTCATAATACCCCAGTTTTAATAGCCAACATATATGCACCAAATGAAAAACAAGTTCCCTTTATGTCTAAAATAAGTCAGCTATTGACACACTTGAAGAAGTACCGAATGATTGTAGGATAGTATAGATCAGGGGGAATCAAACCAAAAGAGCAGAGACGGGACTCGACACACACACTACTAAAAGATTTCTTATTAGACCATAAACTAATAGATGGGTGGAGGACCTTAAATCAAAACGAAGAAGACTTTACATTCCATTCCTGTGTACATAATTCTTTTTCGAGAATTGATTATATACTATTAAGTCAAATGCTTGTACCCCTTATCACAAAAGCCCAGATTTTAAATTGCTCATGGTCAAACCATGGGATGGTAACAGTAAGTATTCGAAGAGTTATTAACCCAAAGAGAACTAGGTCCTGGGTATTAAACCCCAATGTATTTAAAGACGCACTGATGAAATAAAAACTGGCCAGAGATATTTCAGAATTTATACAGATTAATGAAGGTTCTACATCGAATCCTACATACACGTGGGGAGCACTTAAAGCATATCTCAAAGGTTTACTGATATCAAAATCGAAAAAACAAAATAAATCCAAGGGGCTCTGAATAGAATCCCTAAGACAAGATATATCTGACCTAAAACAACAACTCATATCTCACCCTAGACGTGCTTCAAAACTATTACTAAGACAAAAAAAATGAGGAACTAGACAAATTACTAACTGTCAGGGTATTCACTATTACAATCCTGTCCCTTTAATTCTGAATCCTCTCTCCCTATTTAAGGCCCCTCCTCTCTATGCTCCTCGCTTGGTAATTTGAATCAGTTACTTAATGTGACTCCTCTCTGAAGACACCTAGCCCTTTCCTCAATCTGTGGGGATTTCTTACTTGTTGCTTTGAATCTTTGCAGCCTACATTAATCCTTCATTGCTGTGTGCCGGTCTGCCTCTTTTGTTACTTGCAGTTTCTTAGGAACCAAAGGAGCAGCTTTCAATTCCCTAACTGTTACACCGGGAGGCTGTGACGTCACACCAGGCATCTCAGCGTGTCTGCAGCGCGTGTACCGCGCTGTGTCCTTTCAACAAACAAGCATTCAGGATACCGTAAGGCTTTCATCTGGCTCTGACTTAGCCTTCCAAATAACCATCAGGAATTGGTCTGTATATTTTATTACTCTATTTGGATATCATTATGTCTCTCAAGTAAGCAAACTACCTAAGCACTGTATTCAATGACTGTTACTATCACTAAACTGCAGGATTAACTTCAACTGCCTGTTACATTGCCTACTCTGTTTGAACTGCTGCTTGTTTAACATCATTTGCTGTGACCACCTTGAACTTGACTAAGTGACTTATCGTTTGTTACTAACTTATCCTTGCATAAACAATATCTGTTAACATAATCCAAAATATCATTCTAACTACATATGATATTCCCTGAAGTGCTGAATTCCTAACAAATACATTCTGGCCTAATAACAATATCTCTTTGTACTACATCTGTTTGTATTACATTCCATTTCACTATCTATCTTCTTTGTATATGTGTCAGCTATATCACATTTAATCACTAGTTATTAAGTTGATTAACTTCCTATCCTATCTATAGATACTCCTCCTATCTGTTGAGATACAGACATCCTGTACCTGGTTGCGTGACAGCTCCGTATTCACTCTGTACCCTGCAGTAGTGACCCTCAGTTCAATGAGCAAAACCGGATTCCTGTAAGTTAAATCTGTGTGAATCCAAGGTTTGGTGTGAGGCTGAGTGGTCCTGCTATAGCGGATACTAGGTACCTGATCTTATTTACCACCTGTTCTAACACATAACTTTACAGAACATAACATATTACCAAGCCAAATAAAAGTACCTCTATCCACTATCATGGAGTTGAGTGAGCTTTCCAATAGAGTGGGTTCTCTAGCACAAAGTATGGATAGTATGTTACAGGGTTTAAGAGAGATACAAATTGAGAACCAGAATATTAGAAAATTTATTAATGAGCATATGGCAACTAAACCTTCTACTTCTGTGATTACACCGGAGCCTGTTGTGAGTCCGCCAGAGAAATTCTCTGGGGACAGGTCCATGTTCAGAGACTTTAGAAATTCTTGCACTCTTATGTTCACTTTGAAACCTAGGTCTTATCCTACTGACAGAATCAAAGTTTTGACTGTGATTTCTTTTTTGCGTGGAGAAGCTAGATCTTGGGCCAACGCTTTCTATGAGACTGATGATCCCATATTAAATTCTTTTGATTCTTTTTTTTCTGCGATGTCCCTTTTATATGAGGATCATAACAAGCAGAATACTGCTGAAACAGTTTTGAGATCCTTACGCCAAGGGAAAAGGATGGTAGAGGAATACATAACGGACTTTAAAAGATGGGCTCCTGACACTTTATGGAACAACCCAGCTCTGAAAAATCAATTTCGCTTGGGCCTCAGTGACTCATTAAAAGATGAACTTGCTAGAGGAATCATTCCAGATGTTCTTGAGGATCTCATGACTTTATGTATTGGTATTGACCGGAGACTCAGGGAAAGGAAATATGAAAAATCCACAACTGACATTACTCCTAAGAAATACACTCCCTATCATGTAAATCTTCCTACCCATGCTACCAAGAATGTTGATGAACCCATGGATGTTGCTGTGATTAGAGGCCCTCTAAAGCCTGAAGAGAAAGCCAGACGCAAACTGCTTAATTTGTGCCTATATTGTGCCGAAAAGGATCATGGCGTAAGGGATTGCCCATCTCTCCTTCGTCAAAAGAAGGGTAAGAGAGTGAGATTTAAGCACAATGTTAATATGGTTAATAATAATTTGCTTCATTTATCAATCCCTCTCTCGTTGCAGTGGGATCAGCAGAAGATAGACGTACAGGCCGTAATTGACTCTGGAGCATCTGGGAATTTCATAGATTTAGTTTTTGTTGATAAGCACAAAATACCACTAATAAAAAAGAGTGTTGCACTAGCCATCCGTTTGGTTGATGGTTCATTTTTTAATTCTGGTCCTATCTCACACCATACAGTTCCACTTAAGGTTACCTCAGACTCAGGGCATACTGAGTTGATATCTTTTGATGTTTTACCAAGTTCTGTCTACCCTATGATACTTGGTATTCAGTGGTTGTCTATGCATAACCCCACTATTTCTTGGACAGACTCTACTGTAGTTTTTGATTCTCAGTACTGCAAGCAATTCTGCACTGATTCTCATACACTTTGTCATATTAATGTAGAGACATTACCAGATTGCTACAAAGAATATGCTGATGTTTTTGATAAGGTTGAGGCAGCCACACTTCCACCACATAGGAAGTATGACTGCCCTATTGATCTCATTCCTAACTGCACCATTCCATATGGTCATATATATCCTTTGTCCCAACCTGAACTAGCACACCTTAAGGAATATCTAGACGAAAACTTGAAAAAAGGGTTTATACGTCCATCCACTTCCTCTGCAGGTGCTGCTATGTTTTTTGTGAAAAATAAAGATGGCAGTTTACGCCCCATTATAGATTACAGACAACTGAATAAATGTACTAAGAAAAACAGATATCCCCTGCCTCTCATTCCTGAACTAATTGAGCGCCTTCAGGGTGCCACCATCTACACCAAGCTCGATCTTAGGGGCGCATACAATTTAATCAGGATGAGAGCAGGGGATGAGTGGTTAACGGATTTCCGTACACGATACGGACTTTACGAATACACAGTAATGCCGTTTGGGCTCTGCAACGCCCCAGCCACTTTCCAGTGCTTCATAAATGATGTTTTTCACGACCTTCTGGATGTATGTATTGTTATCTATTTAGATGACATTCTTGTCTATTCAGACACTTTTGAAAATCATTTAAAACATGTAAAATTAGTTCTATCTCGTTTAAGACAACATCATCTCTACGCCAAACTAGAGAAATGTATATTTAATACTAACTCTATTTCATTTTTGGGTTACTGTATCTCTCCTACTGGGATTACTATGGAGACCAGTAAAGTAGAAGCTATACTCAAATGGCCAGTACCCTCATGTAAAAAAGATGTCCAGGGGTTTCTTGGTTTTGCGAATTTTTATAGAAAATTCATTAAAGATTTCTCACATATTGTCAAACCATTAACAACTTTAACTAAGAAACATATCAGGTTTTCATGGGATAGTAAAGCTCAGGACTCTTTCACTACCCTCAAGAATAAATTTACTTCAGCCCCTATTTTGCAATTCCCAGATCCCAGTTGTCATTTTACGCTTGAGGTTGATGCTTCTGAATTTGCAATAGGGGCTGTTCTATCCCAGAGGGCCTCTCAAGAACAGCCATTACATCCTGTTGCATTCTACTCTCGTGTCATGAGCTCAGCTGAGATAAACTATGGTATTGGTGATAAGGAATTGCTTGCCATCAAATCCGCATTGGAATTCTGGAGGCATATCCTGGAAGGTACAAAATTTCCTATTACTATTTACACAGACCATCGTAACTTAGAGTATTTAAAGTCAAACAAGACCCTGACTTCTCGTCAAGTCCGCTGGAGCCTTTTCTTCTCACGTTTTGATTATGTGATCACCTATCGTCCAGGTTCTAAGAATCTTAAGGCAGATACCCTCTCTCGTATACCTCCTAAGCCACAAGATCATCTGACACCTGCCTCAGTGATACCTGCGGACAGAATCATTTGTTTAACAAACGATTTCTTGGAGACCCTAAAGCTGCAACAGAAGGAGGATTCATTAATAACACACCTCAATTTAAATAAACATTCTGATGAACTGTTCTATCATCATGATCAACTATATGTACCCAAGGATCTCAGGAATCAACTTTTAGCAGCAGCTCATGATTCCTCTTTAGCAGGTCATCCTGGCGTACATAGGACTCTTCATATCCTTTCAAGGAATTATTGGTGGCCCAAAATGTCTGATACAATCAAGCAATACATCAAAACATGTTTTCTTTGCACTACTAAAAAACATCAACATACAAGTCCCTACGGATACCTTCTATCTCTTCCAATACCTGAAAGACCTTGGGCAGATATTGCCATGGACTTTATTGTCGATCTGCCACCTTCTGCTAACTTCAACACTATCATGGTCATTGTTGATCTTTTTTCTAAAATGGCCCATTTCCTGCCACATAGAGGTCTACCCACAGCTCCAGAAACAGCTACTCTTTTTATAGATCATATTGTCAAATTACATGGTCTACCAAATTCCATTACTAGTGACAGAGGTTCTCAGTTTACCTCTAGATTTTGGGAACATCTTTGTAAATCCCTCAACATCTCTAGGAGGTTAAGTACAGCTTTTCATCCACAAACCAATGGGCAGACTGAGAGAACAAATCAAGCCCTGGAACAGTATCTCCGTTGTTACTGTTCTCTAGAACAAGATAACTGGCATTCTCTCCTTTCCACTGCTGAATTTGCTCATAATAACATGCTCAATTCCTCCACTAAAATGTCTCCATTTTTCCTTAACTACGGTTTTCATCCTTCTTATGACATTCAGACTCCGAAAAACTCTCCTATACCCGTTGTTAATGATAAAATCAATACCTTAGTGAAAGGTTTCGCCACTGTAAAACAACTACTACTCGAGGCTCAAAAAGCTCAAAAACATTACTACGATCTACGACGTTCTAAACCTCCCAAATATAAGGTGGGAGATAAAGTTTGGTTAAGCACGAAGAATATAAGATTACAAGTTCCTTCCAAAAAGCTCGCTTCACTTTATTTGGGTCCCTTTGAAATTAAGAATGTTGTTAATGTTAATGCAGTCACTCTTCAACTACCTTCTTCCATGAGAATTCATCCAACATTTCATGTCTCACTCCTTAAACCCTATGCTTCTATCAGGGCTACATCTTCGATGGATACTTCTCTAACTCATGTGACAGATGAGAAGGAGTACGAGATTGATTCTATTCAAGATTCTCGATACTTTCGAAACCACCTTCAGTATTTGGTCAGTTGGAAGGGTTATGGACCTGAAGAAGATTCTTGGGAGCCTGCTACTAATGTTATGGCTCCGCGCTTGGTTTCCTTGTTCCATAGGAGGAATCCACACCGTCCAGGTCCTTGATCCGCTGAGCGGCTCCTTGAGGGGGGTGTCCTGTCAGGGTATTCACTATTACAATCCTGTCCCTTTAATTCTGAATCCTCTCTCCCTATTTAAGGCCCCTCCTCTCTATGCTCCTCGCTTGGTAATTTGAATCAGTTACTTAATGTGACTCCTCTCTGAAGACACCTAGCCCTTTCCTCAATCTGTGGGGATTTCTTACTTGTTGCTTTGAATCTTTGCAGCCTACATTAATCCTTCATTGCTGTGTGCCGGTCTGCCTCTTTTGTTACTTGCAGTTTCTTAGGAACCAAAGGAGCAGCTTTCAATTCCCTAACTGTTACACCGGGAGGCTGTGACATCACACCCGGCATCTCAGCGTGTCTGCAGCGCGTGTACCGCGCTGTGTCCTTTCAACAAACAAGCATTCAGGATACCGTAAGGCTTTCATCTGGCTCTGACTTAGCCTTCCAAATAACCATCAGGAATTGGTCTGTATATTTTATTACTCTATTTGGATATCATTATGTCTCTCAAGTAAGCAAACTACCTAAGCACTGTATTCAATGACTGTTACTATCACTAAACTGCAGGATTAACTTCAACTGCCTGTTACATTGCCTACTCTGTTTGAACTGCTGCTTGTTTAACATCATTTGCTGTGACCACCTTGAACTTGACTAAGTGACTTATCGTTTGTTACTAACTTATCCTTGCATAAACAATATCTGTTAACATAATCCAAAATATCATTCTAACTACATATGATATTCCCTGAAGTGCTGAATTCCTAACAAATACATTCTGGCCTAATAACAATATCTCTTTGTACTACATCTGTTTGTATTACATTCCATTTCACTATCTATCTTCTTTGTATATGTGTCAGCTATATCACATTTAATCACTAGTTATTAAGTTGATTAACTTCCTATCCTATCTATAGATACTCCTCCTATCTGTTGAGATACAGACATCCTGTACCTGGTTGCGTGACAGCTCCGTATTCACTCTGTACCCTGCAGTAGTGACCCTCAGTTCAATGAGCAAAACCGGATTCCTGTAAGTTAAATCTGTGTGAATCCAAGGTTTGGTGTGAGGCTGAGTGGTCCTGCTATAGCGGATACTAGGTACCTGATCTTATTTACCACCTGTTCTAACACATAACTTTACAGAACATAACACTAACAGAAGATGCAGCTAGATCCATAAAACTACTAGACACCCATTTCTTTATCCAAGCCAATAAACCAGATAGGATGTTAGTGAACAAGCTAAAAGACATTACCAGAACTACATCAGTCCCTCAAATTTTAAAATTATCTGGAGTCCCAACGAATGACCCCCCTAGATATAGCTGAAACCTTTGCTGATTTTTTAAAAAAAAACTTTACAACCTCCCGACACAGCAAAATTGGTTCTAACAAAAAGATAGAACTAAGATTTTTTTTTGTAAAATAGCGCCCTATTAAAAATAACTACAATAGAAGCTGAGCAATTAAACGCCCCCATCACGACTCAAGTTTTAACTGCGATAAAAGACATAAAAATAAATAAAGCACCGGGACCATACGGTTATTCTGGATCATTTTATAAAACTTTTGCCACAGTATTAGCCCCCTAACTAGTACAGATATTTAATGCATTTATTCAAGGTGAAAAAATCCCTCAAGATATGCTTACTGCTAGAATTTTAGTTGTCCTGAAACCAGGGAAAGACATTCAATATCACCAAAATTCTAGCTAACAGACTAAACACCCCTCTGCTTAACTTGATACACTCAGACCAAGTTGGGTTTGTAAAAACTAGAGAAGCTCCAGACAATATTAGAAAAATAATAGATTTAATAAACTATACATCGATCAGTGAAGTGTCTTCTCCCTTCCTATCACTGGATGCAGAGAAGGCCTTCGATAGAGTGGACTGGGACTTCATGCATGCGGTTCTAGATGAAGTAGGAATAACTGGAACATTCCATAAAGCACTCTACTCTTTATATTCCTCTCCGGCAGCTTAGATTAGACTGGCAGGATACCAATCAAAATATATCCCAATTAAAAATGGTACTAGATAGGGTTGTCCCCTGTCTCCCCTATTGTTTGCTTTGTGCATAGAGCCATTAGCTATCAAAATTAGAGAAAACAAAGATATTTTGGGGATCCAGGTAGCATCAAAATCATGCAAATTAGCGTTATTTGCAGATGACATCATCTTGACCCTAACTAAACCCCTAAAGTCCTTGCCCCCTTTATACCAACTTTTACAACAATTTAGTACCCTATCGGGGTATAAAATAAACAAAGATAAATGTAAAGCCATCAGTACAAACTTACCTGCAATCACTAAGAAAATACTAGAGATAAACTTTTCATTCCGCTGGGTGAAACCACAATAAAATATTTAGGGATTAACCTAACCTCAGATGTACACACACTCTACAACATAACTATAAACCCATCTTTGCACACTTGAGACAATTAATGTCTAAATGGGATAAAAGCAAAATATCACTCTTGGGATGAATGGTAGTGGCTAAAATGACTATACTTCCTAAGATTTTGTATCTATTTAGATCCTTATCTATATCCATACCCATAAAAGACTTAGACAACCTACAAAAAGATATTCTTCGATTTGTATGGAATAATAAGAAAGCGAGAATTAGTAAACATATCATCATGAGGCAACGGAGCGGTGGAGGACTAGGGCTCCCTGACCTAAAATCGTACTACTATGCCGCTAGGATGGCTCAGACCACTCACTGGTATAACCCAGATCAAACCATACAATGGGTCAAACTAGAAGCTGATTTTATAAAATCTGATAATATCTGCCAACTTCTATGGACACCCAAAAGTAATAGACCCCAGCAGGGAAAAAGTTACATTGCCATAGCACACACTCTATATATCTGGGATAGGACAACAACTAGATTCCCTCTTTGTAACTTAAACTCTAAAATCATACCATTAATAACTTATGACTCAACGATAGACAAACAAGTGCAGGAAAAATGGGCTAATAAGGGACTTTACAGAAGTGCAGACACTCATCAATGGAAAATTTCTGAATATACAGCACTATAATGAGTTAGATCCTTCTGAAAACTCATACATGGTTTCACTACTACAACTCAGATCCAGGGTTATGGAAGTTTTAGGCACTGCATTTTCAGTGACTTCTAGAAACTTTATGCCTTGCAAAAACAAGGACAAAAGGTGCAATAGGCCTACTTTATCTATCCTTTAATTTAACACAACCAGACAAAAAGACTGCTCAAATGCGAAAATGGGAAGGTGATCTAGGGAAAGAATGTTCCTTACAATCCTGGGTTACCACATTACAACAAGGTACTACATTTACTAGTAATGCATCCCTCCAAGAGAACTACATAAAAACAGCATTTAGATGGTATCTCCATCTGACACGTATCCATAAAACTAAAAGCACCCAAAATAGCCTATGTTTTAGAAATTGTGGGGAGAAAGGCACATATCTGCACACATGGTGGCAGTGCTCTAAAATTCAAAATATTTGGAGAGAAAACACCAAACTAATACACACTGTACTAGATAAAGAACTCAACATATTGCCTGAACATGCTCTCCTTCATTTTCCAATACAAGGTATCCCATCAAGTCAGAACAAATTAGTAGCGATAATATGTATGGCAACTAGACTATGGGGGATATTTATCAAAGGTCTAGCGGACCTGATCCGACAGTGGGGATCAGGTCCGCCAGACCTCGCTGAATGCGGAGAGCAATACGTTCTCCATATTCAGCATTGCACCAGCAGCTCTTGTGAGCTGCTGGTGCAATGCCCCCCCCCCCCTGCAGATTCGCGGCCAATCGGCCGCTAGCAGGGGGTGTCAATCAACCCGATCGCACTCGATCAGGTTGATTTTCAGCGATGTCTGTCCGCCTGCTCAGAGCAGACGGACAGGGTTATGGAGCTTAATAAATGGGCCCCTATGTCTAGCCAGATATTGGAAAACTGAACCACCAAGCCACAATCTCATTGAGAGAAAAATAAATCATATATACCAAATGAGTAGCTCAGCAGCTGATATACTAACTACTAAGGATCAATTCTTAGAGTTATAGGAGCCATGGATCATGTTCATTGAGGCCAAACGTAGAGAAACAACCTTGATGAGGCTCTTATAAAGAGGGAAAGATACAGAAAAGAGATAGAAAGAGAAGTGGTAAAGCAAGTGAGGAAAATATAAAGGATTATATGAGTAAATAAGAGTGTAACACTTGTGGGATACTCCTCTATCAGACCAAACTCGGCCAGTAGTCTTGTTATCCCAGTGTCGAGCTGGAATGATAGGAAATATCCCAGAGCAGAGAAAGTTAGTGAGATGAGGAAGGCGGTACTCACCACAGGCAGGACAGTCCCCAGCGACAACAGCAAAGCAGTTCAAGGATGAACCACTAGAATGGTTAGGCAGGCAGGGTCTGGCAACAGCAAAGCAGTCCAAGGATAAACCACTAGAATGGTCAGGCAGGCAGGGTTTGGCAACAGTAAAGCAAAAGTTCAAAATGTCCATCTTGTTCTATTTTTTAGAATCCACATATGTATAAACAGGAAATAATAAGGTAAAATATCTTCCTTTTTTACATAGAGATATTCAGGTGATATTTTCTATTCAGCTTTTTACAGCTATGCTGCATCATTTTCAAGTGCTTCAAAATGTAGGTATTGTGTCCCTTTAAGTGACATATTTGTGGTTAGTGTAATTAATAACTAATATTTGTATTAAGTAATGTTTTTTTCCTTTTTATTTTGTATAAAAATTACAAGTATAGGATTAGAAACCTAAAAGTTAGTGTTTTGAGAAGGTGAACTGATGGTAAATTTGAACCATAAAATAAATGTTACAAATGCTTCATTTCATGTCATTATTTCGAATTTACACTGTAGAAAATGACACAAAAATAAATTGTTTTACATTTCATACAGTGGCTTTTCACATACTTGGATATTTGGATAAACGTCATTGGACTGCTGAAAAATAGAGTGTTGTAGCTTTTGCACTTTGGTGGGTTGGGTCAGAAGCAATTTGGGATTTTTTTTAATGTATTTATTTTTGTGTGTATATAGAGTTAGGTTGCAAATAGGAACACTGAACAGTAATACCGATATGACACAGGTGCCTATGAGTGAACAGCTCTTGACAGGGTTGGCCATAGTGACCAGCCATAAGGGGCTGTTATATTTTAAGACTTGCATATAGTGTACTTTTATTGTTCATTGGGCTACAGAATCAACTCCTGTAGCATTATTGGTGAATAGGACCAGGGTTCTTCAGCACAACAATGTCCGGTTTATATATATATATTTGCATTTTGTATGGATTATAGCTTTGAAGCATCACCACATCATTTTACACCGCATTTTTTATTTATTTATCTTGCATTTAGACCTATACGCAGGGCTATTTTAAAAGAGCAATCTAATATAAAAAATAAAATGCTTGTTTTCATTAGTCTTTCTTTTACTATGTGTTAAAACGCTGCAAAAGGTTTAAAGACATTAAGTCTGATTCTCTAAAGCTCTCCACTCAGATGAAGCCTAATCTAAACTAATTATTTAGCACTGCGACATCCCTCACTACATTAAAGGGCCACTAAACCCAAAATCTTTTTTTCATGATTCAGATAGAGAATACAAATGTAAACAACATTACAATTTACTTCTATTATTTATTTTGCTTAATTTTTTAGATATCCTTAGTTGAAGAAAAAGCAATGCACATGGGTGAGCCAATCACACGAGGCTTCTATGTGCAGCAACCAATCAGCAGCTACTGAGCATATCTAGATATGCTTTTCAGCAAAGAATATCAAGAGGATAAAACAAATTAGATAATAGAAGTAAATTAGAAAGATGTTTAAAATTGCATTCTCTTTCTAAATCATGAAAGAAAAAATGTGGGTTTAATGTCCCTTTAAAGTTAAACTTAGTGGGACTAAGAAGATTGACTACTGTCCCTATCTATTGGAAATCAAGAGATGGACTGTGATATTGGATTCAGAGCAGTTTTTACAGAGGAATATACACAGGCCAGCCAAACTAATTCTTATGTGGAGATGGTACTCCTTCAAACAAGAGACCTTCATCTATTATAAGGGGTAAGAAACAGTATCAGATCTAGTCAACAGAAGGCCCTGGTACAACTTTTTTTTTTGGGACCCCAAAGGTAACTCAGTAGTAAACAATAATGAAAATATACTTGCATATAAATAAATAAAAAAGATCCTATGCATTAGGATTGTACTTATTCTGCACACTCCTATGTATAGGCTGGCTGCTATGGGCCCCCCAGCACTTGGGCCCTGGTGCTACTGCACCTGCTGCACCAATGGTAGTTCTGCCCCTGGTAAGAAATCTAAAGCAAATGAAAAGGCAACAAAGAAAACTGACGAGTAGGATCTTGAAGAAGAAGACCATCCATGAAGAAATAATCAAATCATATGAAGAGATTGATGAACAACTGGAACTCTGCATAAGTTGGGAAAAACTTGATTGAAGATTTGTCTTATCATACAGATGAGAAGGGGCAAAACCACTTAGAAGGATATCTCTGTTATTAGTTGGTAACTAAAACAAATGTACAATAAAAAGATTAATAATATAATATTACAAATAAAGGGAGGGACAAATATATATACATAACACAGAGGAGGGAAAATACTCGTCTCTGTGTCTTTAATAAAATCTAGATTATACCTTTATAATTTAGGATAATCCGAATTTTATTACAAGACCAGAGACTCATATTTTGCTAGTTTAAAGAAACTAACAAAATAAATTAAGCGAGGCATGTTCAATGGGTTTGAAATAAAATTGTTTAAAAATAGAATCTGAAGACCAGTCAGCTGCATCCAAAATTTGTTGAAGGGTAGCAGCTTTCAAAAATGCTTTAGAAGCGGCTGATCCTCTAACAGAGTGAGCGGAAAAAGATATGTCAATACCTGCTTCACTCATAACCCATTTAACCCACCTGGCTATAGAAGTAGAAGACACAGGATAATGAGGAGGAACAAAAGATAACAAAAGTTGATTAGAAGCAGAAGTACGAAAAGAAGAAGTTCTGCGTTCATATTCCTTGAGACATACAATCACCTTCTGAAGAGGTTCAGAAGGTAAATAAGGATAGAATATAGAATTTGAAAAATATTTAGTTCTTTAAGAAATAAAGAAAGTAACACCTTCAGGAGTAAAACGTTTAGAATTAAAATCTAAAGCTCTGACATCAGAAACTCTACGAAAAGAACACAAAAAGGTAGCTAATTTAGCAGAAAGTTGTTTCAAGGATAAAACATTCATTTGAAGGCCAAGACTTAAAAAGAGAAAATATAAGGTCAACATCCCAAAAAGAAGAATATTTAGGAGCCGGAGGTCTTTTAAGTTTAATTGCTTTCATTAATTTGCAAATTAAAGGGTGTTGACCCACAGGAAAATTATTAATAAAAGAATGTTTAGCAGAAATGGCAGATCTAGAAACATTGATAGTTCTATAAGCTAATCCTGAATCAAAAAGTGATGCAAGAAAATTAATAATATAAGTTATATCAACTGAAAGGGGATCCAAACCTCTTTCCACGCACCAGCTAGACCATCTGGTCCATGCGGAAAAATAGCATTTTTTGGTCCCAGGGGCCAATGAGTCTTGAAGGAGTTCCTTAGCTTGTTGTGATAAACCCTGGAGAGATGAAGATTGCCCAAAATTGACCAGGCTATGAGATGAAGAGATCCTTGAAGGATAAGATCATGAGGATGACCTTCTGGATCTGACAAGAGTAGGGGAAAAACAGGAAGAAGAACAAGATGGTTGACAGACAATTCTAGAAGAGATGGGTACCAAGGTTGAGATGGCCAAAGGGGAGTGATTAGGAGAATTGAAAGGAGATCCCGACGGACTAACGATATGGTTCTCTGAATCATGGAAAATGGGAGAAATACATAAGCTGTCTGAAGAGGCCAGGGGTGAAGAAATGCATTGATCGCTAAAGCATCTGGATCTGGACGCCAACTGAAATATGGACGAGTCTGAAAATTCAGTCTCAAAGCGAACAGATCCATCGAAAAAGGACCTCTGAGAGATTGAAGCGAATGAAAAACTTGATGATGAAGTTTCCAATCGCTGGAATCTGTCAGATACCGAGAACCCCAATCCGCTGCAACAATGGATAAACCTGGAATATATTCTGATCTGACAGAAATATTTCTGTCCAAGCAAAGGTGAATTAAATCTTTCATAATAATCGATAAAACTCTCGATTTTGTACCACCGAGATGATTCAAATAACGTAATGCAGAAATATTGTCCATTCTGAGTAAAATGGACACAGGAAAAGAATCTTTGACAAAACTTTTGACTGCAAAAGAGCCTGCCAAAAGTTCTAAGCAGTTGATATGAAAACGTTTTTCTTCTGAAGACCATTTTCCTCCTGTGATTGAAGGACCACAATGAGCTCACCAGCCTGAATGACTGGCATCAGATTCTATAATTAGATCCAGAGTTTTCCCAAAAATGGCTCTCCCGTTCCAAGCTCCTATGTGGGAGAGCCACCACAAAAGTTCCTCTTTGGCTTCTTGAGATAGAGGAATTAAGTGGGAATATGAAAGACCTTTTTGAAGATGAAAGATTTTTAACGTTGAAGTTCCCTGTAGTGAAGAGGAGCAGGGAAAATAGCCTGAATAGAGGATGAGAGTAACCCAACTATTCTGGCTATAGTCCTGATGGGAACCAAAGATAAAGAAAGAGTTTTTGAAATCTCTTTCTTGATATTCAAAATTTTCTCTCTGGGTAGACTGAGTGTAGAATTCAATGTGTCTATTTTGAAACCTAAAAAGGTTAAAGATTTGGTTGGTCAAAGAACTGACTTCTCTTTGTTGACTAAGAAACCTAAATTTTCTAGAATATATATAGTAAGATGGAGTTGAGAATTTAGAATGACAGAATTCTGATTCATAATCAAGATATCGTCTAAATAGATGATGAGACGAACGCCTTGAAGGCGAAGCCAAGTAATGATAGGTTTCATTAGTTTGGTGAAAATCCAAGAAGCTGAAGATAAGCCGAAAGGCATACAAGTGAAACTCCAAATTTTTCCTTCCCAAACAAAAGTGAGAAATTTCCTGTGTTCTTGAGCTACAGGAACTGTAAGATAAGCATCTGTCAGATCTAATCTGACTAGATAATCGTTGTCTAGAAGGCAATCTCTGAGAAGATGAATACCTTCCATTTTGAAATGTTGATAGACAACGAAGGCATTTAGAGATCTTAAATTTATAACTGGGCGAAATTTTTTTTTTACTAGAAAAAGATTGCTGAGAAAACAATTTTGAGGATTTAAAACTGGTTCTATTGCTTGTTTTGATATAAGGTTTGAAATTTCGTTTTGAACCAAAATTCTGTCTGAAACTGAAAATTTTATTGGAAGAGGAAGATAATTTTGGAAAGGAGGAGAAATAAAATCTATAAAAAGACCTGAAACAGTGTGAAGAACCCATTGATCTGTAGTGATCAGGTTCCAATTGTGTGCAAAGAGAGATAATCTGCCTCCTACTATGTTTTGGGAAGAAACATGAGAAGGATGAAACGAAAGGTTTACCTTGTGGAGTACGGGATCTTTGTCTCGAACGCTGGATCCTAGGGTTCCAAAATCTTCCTCTGGAAGGGAAGAAGCCTGAGGAGACTGGATTTTGAAATTGCCTTTGATGTTGGAACTGTTGGTTTGAGAACTGAGACCTATTGGGGTATGAAGCACGGCCGGGAAAGCAGTCTCTACCTTTCCCAGCCTGCTCAGAGAAACAATCTTGATAAAAGATCTTTTTCATGAACGTTCTCACTTTATTTAAATTAGAAAAAGTGTTAACGTAACTGTTTAATTCTTTAATACATGTGTTTCCAAATAACAAACCCTTGGTGTCAGGATGAATTTCGTTTACAGCAAAGTCACATACTCTGGGGTCAATTCTTCTAAGGATATTGCGTCTACGCTCAGTGTACATTGCTGAGTTAGCATTGCCCAAAAAGGAAAGCATTCTTTGAAGCCATTCTCTCACAATGACTGGATCTAATAAATAATTATCATAAACTGCCTGTCAGATAAGTCAAACAATTTTGATAGGGGGCCAATAGTATCTAACATTTTATCTTGGCATATCTTCCAAGCCCTATCCATCCCTTTTTTGAGTTTAAATCCTGGTGAACCTATAAATTTTAAAATTTTCGGATCAACTTCTGGGGTACAACTTGCATTATTTGGAAGAATGGGTCTGGGAAACTCAGCACTCATTTTATTTTGTGAATCCCTTTTTAAGGGTTGACGAAGTTGATAGTCAATAAAGTCTGCAATGTTTGAAGAAGGGCACCATTCTGCAGATCTCGGATGATGCAAACCATCTGCATTGAATCTAGGGTTACCTAGACAATCAAAAAACTTAACTTTATCAGGTTCAAGATGTTTAGATTTTTTCAAACATTTTTTAAATTTTTTAATTTTCGGAGAAGCCGAAGAATCTTCTGAGGAAGATTGAGAGAAATAATCCTCAGACTTAACTGAGTCCAATGAGGAATCAGAGCTATATTCTGTATCAGAACAAACATCAGAATTATCTTTATTGGCCAAAGCCTCTCCCATCAGTAACCTCTTGGGAGAAGAGGATAAAACAGGTGTTTTTCTTCCTTTCCTGCAAGGAACAGAAGCACTTGAAGCAAGTTGGCGAGATTTTTTAACCAATTTTTTTACTTGCTTTAATTGAACTTGAAACAGTTCTTTTTCTTTTAATAGCTTTTTTGGAACTGGATTTATTGATTAAAATTGTAATTTTTTCGAGCATAGAATTCATAGAAAAATCTATCAATTTTTGAATACCTTCAGGATTAATTGAAGGAATACGACCTCCGGTGTAAGTATAAGTGATAACCTTATGCTGTTGCCTTGTTTGCCGTTTTATCGGTCTTTTCGTCTCGTTCCAGTTTCAACTGAAGATTGAAATCCCTCTTCAATCTGGGCTTATGTAAAGACCGCCACATCAAATTACTTCAGGAGACCGTTTACATTCATATTCCATCTTTGCTCTCTGTATTGTTACATTTGTATTGTATTTTCTGATACATTGTTGCTGTTTGTATACTACACTTTATCCCTGCGTCTGATCAGCGCTATTGTGGTTTTCAAATTTGTTTTTTTAATTTATTTTTCACTTGTAATAAATATATATTTTTTATATAATTCTATTGTTGCCAGCACTTCTTGGGTTATTTGGTTTGCACCAAGTGTTGTCACTCGCACTTATATTTGGCGTTATATGCATAAAATGTATTTTTATTTTATTTTTCTATTTTAAGCTGTATAGCGCCTGTGTTGTCTGAATCTTATGGTTTCTTTATAGATTCCATATTATTCTCTTTTTTCACATATCTATTAGAGGTTGAGAGTTTCCTCTTGTTTATCACAGGCTTAATAGGGTTTAATTTGCATAGTTAACCCTTCCCCTTTTTTTTCCTTTTTTAAAGAGAAGTGGGCTTATGTAAAGACTGCCACATCGAATTACCTCAGGACACTGTTTACATTCATATTCCATCTTTGCTCTCTGTATTGTTACATTTGTATTGTATTTTCTGATACATTGTTGCTGTTTGTATACTACACTTTATCCCTGCGTCTGATCAGCGCTATTGTGTTTTTCAAATTTGTTTTTTTTATTTATTTTTCACTTGTAATAAATATATATTTTTTTATATAATTCTATTGTTGCCAGCACTTCTTGGGTTATTTGGTTTGCACCAAGTGTTGTCACTCGCACTTATATTTGGCGTTATATGCATAAAATTTATTTTTATTTTATTTTTCTATTTTAAGCTGTATAGCGCCTGTGTTGTCTGAATCTTATGGTTTCTTTATAGATTCCATATTATTCTCTTTTTTTCACATATCTATTAGAGCAGAGCTTTCCAAACTTTTCATGTTGGTGACACACTTTTTAGACCTACATCATTTCGCGACACAGTAATTCAGTTGTACTGGCAAACAGGAGGTTAAACTAACTTGTTTTAAAAGATACGGGCACATACATAAATTATATAATAACAAAATGCATTTACAAGTAACAGTATTGTATGTGCAAGAATTAAAAAAAGTCTAATAACACCAATAGCTACTTACTATTTTAATGGGATGTATGAGGTTGATGGGATGAACACAGTTTCGGAATATTTGGTGGAATATTAGATAAAGACACTCACATTTCATCATCAAGCATTTTTAAGCTTCCACTTCCTATCCATATATCAAGAGCAGGAGCAGCAATGCACTACTGGGAGCTAGTTGCAAAAAAAATCCCACTGACTTCTGACTTTAGCTCAGCGTTTAAGCTGCCACCCTCAGAGCTCTGTGAGTCCGACTGACTACTGCCCGAGCAGCAAACACACTGCTGTCCCACTCACTGACTACACTTGCAGTCACGAGCCAATTAAGGAGACTACACGTGCAGTCAGGAGCCAATGTTCCGCCAATAGTAATAGTTTCAGTTCCCACTGAGCTGTGCCAATTGGTTAAGATGATCTGTGACCCACTAGGTATCAATCACGTGTCAATCATGTGATATGCGTAGCAGGCAGGTGGAAAGTCAGAAACCAAAAAACAATAATAAAAAAAAAAAATTAAATGTAAAAATTTTGTGCTGAAGCAGGGACACACCTACACACTGCTGCCGACACACTAGTGTGTCCCGACACACAGTTTGGAAAGCACTGTATTAGAGGTTGTGAGTTTCCTCTTGTTTATCACAGGCTTAATAGGGTTTCATTTGCGCAGTTAACCCTTCCCCTTTTTTTTCCTTCACATTGCTGAGTTAGCATTGCCCAAAAAGGAAAGCATTCTTTGAAGCCATTCTCTCACAATGACTGGATCTAATAAATAATTATCATAAACTGCCTGTCAGATAAGTCAAACAATTTTGATAGGGGGCCAATAGTATCTAACATTTTATCTTGGCATATCTTTCAAGCCCTATCCATCCCTTTTTTTAGTTTAAATCCTGGTGAACATATAAATTTTAAAATTTTCGTATCAACTTCTGGGGTACAACTTGCATTATTTGGAAGAATGGGTCTGGGACACTCAGTCCTCATTTTATTTTGTGAATCCCTTTTTAAGGGTTGATGAAGTTGATAGTCAATAAAGTCTGCAATGTTTGAAGAAGGGCACCATTCTGCAGATCTCGGATGATGCAAATCATCTGCGTTGAATCTAGGGTTACCTAGACAATCAAAAAACTTAACTTTATCAGGTTCAAGATGTTTAGATTTTTTCAAACATTTTTTAAATTTTTTAATTTTCGGAGAAGCCGAAGAATCTTCTGAGGAAGATTGAGAGAAATAATCCTCAGACTTAACTGAGTCCAATGAGGAATCAGAGTTATATTCTGTATCAGAACAAACATCAGAATTATCTTTATTGGCCAAAGCCTCTCCCATCAGTAACCTCTTGGGAGAAGAGGATAAAGCAGGTGTTTTTCTTCCTTTCCTGCAAGGAACAGAAGCACTTGAAGCAAGTTGGCAAGATTTTTTAACCAATTTTTTTACTTGCTTTAATTGCACTTGAAACAGTTCTTTTTCTTTTAATAGCTTTTTTGGAACTGGGTTTATTGATTAAAATTGTAATTTTTTCGAGCATAGAATTCATAGAAACATCTATCATTTTTTGAATACATTCAGGATTAATTGAAGGATTTAAGTCTGCAGATTGAGACATATTGAAAAACAAAATATGTGTATATATTACTAATTAAAGTAAAAATAATTAATTATAAAATTTAAATAAATTAAATATAACTTATATAACACATTAGAATTATTTATCTAAGAATGACCCCAAAGAAGTGACTGAAAAATAATAACTAATATTAACTTATAATAATGTTAATATAAATACTTTTTAAAAATAACGTGAATTGATGTAATATATATTAAGGGCTGTAGATGGAGACAAAGACCGTGTAATTTTTTGCAAACAATGTTAAAATATTTTAAAACTTGTCCTCCGGAATGCAACAAAGTTGCGACTATACCGGGCAAAGATAACAGCTGAGGTGAGGAGAAAAGGGCAGGAACAAAATGTAAGTGCGTAGCAGAAGATGGAGATGCACCGCACATTCGCAGAAGGCCGAAAAAAACAAGATGGACGTCGGCAGAAGGGGTCAGGTGGAGAGACAACTAAAAAGCAAGGCAGAAGCGTAGGTAACAGAAATGGGATAGCGATCAAAACCGGAACGGCATTACAAACATGGGGCCATAAATTTTAAAGTTTAAACATAGAAAATGACACAAACAAAATTCCCGATGTGGCTATAATATTGGAAACCAACGAAAATAAAACCTTAATAATGAAACACAAAATAAAATACAAATTAAAAATAAAATAAATTTTATACTTAACAATAATAATAATCGTTTTTTTAAGAAAAACGAAACAAATAACAAACTGAAGTCTGACAATAAAGAATAAACTCAAAACAGTTTTAAGTTTATTATCAATGAACACAATACTTATCTTTTCTGAAGCAGTAAAAGAAAGATGATTTGTTACTGTTTGTTGGACAGTTTATAGGATATATTATCAATCTGATTGGTTACTTTGTTTTGGTCTAATCAGTTCTCCATTGCTATTGGTCACTGATATGTACTCTGTTTTAACTGTCTTTTTCAAATATTGACAGTCATTTGTATTTATTTTTGTATTCTTTTAAAATTGCATTTAAGTAGTAAAGGAAAGAAAGCAAAATATGAGTCTCTGGTCTTGTAATAAAATCTGCAAGCACACAACCACTTCCAGTGTTAAGGATGGCAACAGTTAATGTAAATAGTACTAAGTCTGAACGTACTCGTAAAGAAGCTTTTCTATATTTTAGAGACTTGCCCAGGAATATACTTTTCCTGCAAGAGACTACATTGACTAGTATTAAGGATGTTCTTGCTTGTAGGAAAGACTGGCTATGGGCTCCATCATTTTAGTCCATCAATACGAACAAATGTGGGGGTGTACATTGAACAAAATAAAGCTCTGGAAACAGCACCCAGTTCAGCAGTACATGGACTGTGCTTACCATGGACATCAACATATGAAGTAAGTACAATCTCCAGCTGCTTTTAAAATTTAAAAAAGACTTTTATCATCAGTGCATTGTCCAACAAGTTAAAGCAAGCAACGTTTCGGGCACATACTTAGACATTATTCATGCTTAAATTGTTTGTTTTTCTTTTTGTTTTGTTTTTTGTTTTATTAAGGTATTTAGTAATACAATGATCAGAATATTACAGCCTGCATATCATCCACACAACATGATGACAGATATTTGTAAAAATTAAAAGAAGAGAAAACATATGGGAGTAGCCTCAAAATTAACATAACACATTACAGAAATATGACTCCTAAAAACCAAATAGTTGAGGTTATACAAGAAGATCGGAATATGTGTGGACAATTATGAAAAACTATTGTTAGGACAAACATGGCATACCATAATTCTAGTACGTCACACACATGCACAGTTCAGGTCTTATAATGATACCTTGAATTTTTTTATTTTGTGTATGAGATTACTGTAGTACCTCTTTATCATGGTATACTGCCTAATAGGATGATACTTTCGACTAGGCGACGTAGAATAATAAAATACTGTCTTTATTGAGGAATACATTTTTTGAACTGTAGAATATATATTACTAGATATAATACCTCCCAAATTGGGCCGGATCACTCCTGTACCCTGATAATGAAATATGACACTGGGGAGGATCCCAAAAGATATATATGTTAACTACAATAAAACATATCAATATAAGTAGAACAACAGCAGGTCAAAGCCGTTCAACAATAAACTAGATACTCTGGGTTAATTAGTGTTACTAATGACATTTAAATAAAATAAACTAGCATATCTGGAGTACTTCTTTTAGAGTCCTGTTATATATCTGAGTCGCTTCGACTATACAATTTAGGAGAGAAAAAAAAGAATTTATATAATACTGGAGTTGAGCGATATATTTGTTCAATCTTTTTCCATAAACCTTTGAAACACTAAAGGGGTAGATGTGACTACATTAAGGGTTTCAAAGTTTGCTACCAATATGTATAAGGAAACCTATCTAAGTGCGTTATATAGCCAGCTTAGTCAGTATATATAGTGATTATTTTATGTACATAGTATCTATTTACCTTAGAGATCACAATGACAGCGTACCTCTACTTACTCAAAACTAATATAATAGTAGGCTGTTAAACATAGCTAAACATAAATAGATGAACATGAGGGGTGTCTGGAACTACACTAGATCAGAACATGGGGAATCATGTCTCACCACACATGCTATATCTCCGATTATAATGTAGGCTGCTGGGGATAATATTATACAGCAGCCATTCTATAAGTGGTGTCTCACAAATTGAAATAATTACTAAAGAAGATCCAACAACCTAGCAAATATAAGTAAAGCACAGCAGTAATACCCTTAAGTCTCTATGTCTATATATACTACAATGAGTCAGGGTATAAGTCTAGAAGTAAGCTTGCCCACTCAATTTTTATTGTAAGAGGGAAAGTGAATATTAGAGCAGACTCCTCAGTCACCATATTGGACTTTATATCGTAAACATGTGGAAACGTATCCATTTTAAAACATCTCACCCCTAAACTAATAATTTGTTGTTCTGAACAACCAACACCCAAACTAAACAATGATAATTACTCTTTATGAAGGCATGATAATTACTAATGAACGTTCAGTAACCTGTAACATAGGGATTAAAGATATAACATAAGCACAACTCTAACATTAGAGATAGAAATTGAATCATGTCTTCAAAGGCTGTCGCTATAGAATCATTCTTGCACCAAACAAAATATAAGTTATACCTCTAAATCTGTCCCCTAGTATAGTTGGGAAGTTCTTCAAGCATCGAGGCTGCATTGTGATGGAGGTACCTCCCTGATTTCTAACTTGTGCTGCATGGCCTTAATAGAATGTTTTTGGGGGAATCGTCTATTTTGGAGCAGTGTGAATCGAGAGACAAGTCCCGTAGATGTTTCTAATTTAGCCTGCTGTCCTGCCGGCAGTGTCGTAAGCTGAGCCCTGGAGGTAACAGTCACAGAAAAGAGACTTGTGCTTAACTCCAACTGGTCATGGGTAATACTCATCCCCTGCTCCATCAGACAGGCCACCCCCTCCGAAGCAGGGACCATCAATAGGCCAGCTGTTGTATTAGTGTTGCACTGTGCTGAGTTAATAATACTCTCAATAGATGCAGGAGTACCAGCTTTTTGTGCACTCTTCAGCTGCTTCTGTGGCGTCTGCTCTCTTGAGAAAGGGGGGTTGATGCTGTCTTCCTCCGTAACTGATGAATGCATGCAGTCAATGAGTTGGTTATAACCAGCTGTCATAGCCTTCTCTAGTCCCTTCAGCAGGGCCATCACCGTGGCTGTATCCACCTTCATATTTCCCCTCCCACAATCAGGCAAGAAATAGTGATATGTGGAAGGTATTATGGAATTAGCTGGTAATCCCTCCAGAGCTTATTTAGGGTTGTATATCTGAGCAAGTTATTTTCTTCTGTTTTATCCGGGAACCCGGGGGGGGGGGATGCTAAAAATTGTGTGTTAGGCCTTCCGCCTAAGATCAAACAGTCCAGAACAGCTCAGTAAGGTTGCAACTCTACAAAAGGATAGGATATGTCGGTTGAGATTAGCTTCAGAGAACTAAATATAGCATTAATCTGGACCAATTGTAGCCTGTACCCACAATATTTGTCAGATTAAATTGGTATTTCTCAGAGCTTCATTTTTTTCCATCTGTTATGGCTGCCATCCGGACACGCCCCAAAAATCATGTTTTAAATAGTGCATTTTGGTGCCAAAAACACACAAGTACATACTAGGTATATACCTAGTGGTTATATCATTATTTACAAGCAAGTGAAAAAATGTTTTTTTTTTATACTCACATAATTACTACCTCTAGTAGTAATCATCACATAAATGTATTTAAAAAAACTAAAGTTAAAAAACATTTAACATTTGTAATAGTTAAATTATTTCATGACGCACAATTCAGTTTATAATCATATACAGTCATTTATCCAGTACATTTCTTAAAGTCCCATTTGTTACAGTCTCATTTCTTAAAGAGAGCTTCCCTATTACCACCCTTCCTATAGATCTTAACTTGTTTAATAATTCAAAAACGAAGTTGGCTTATGTTGCACCTGGCCTGAAAGAAATGTGATGAAACAGGGACCTCATAATTCTTACACCTTATATTAGATTTATGATCTAAAATTCTATTACGGGTTTCCCTTGTCATTTGTCCAACATAGAACAAAGATCATGGACATTTCACAACATAAATTTCAAATGTTGATCGACAAGTAAAGGAATCCTTAATAGAATATTTATTTTCTGTATAAGGATGATAAATGTTTTCACCTCTAATCATCAAATTGCAATTAATGACCTGCAAAGAACAGTAACAAACCATTAAGGTCCTGGCTTCCAATCCAAAAGAGTAACCCAAGAAAATAACAAACAAACCAAACAGGCACATATCAGCCAAAAAACAAACTAACAATGAAGCTCACTGCTGCAATGGCCTTATGTACTTCTTGTATTTTGCAGAACACTATCTACCTAATGATTTAATGTGGTCTTCTAAACACCCGGCCATAGCCGCATCCATAGCCGCCCCCATATGGAATGAGTGTGGACCCACCAAAGCTGGATCCCACCCCAGCCTTTCAACCACCCTTCTGAGTATAGTCCTAAACTGGAATTGGGACAAATGCAACAAAAACATATCCCCCACATCAGGCCTGATCTCTAGAAATTACCTGCACAATGCAACTGGACAGATAGATCCATCTGCACGTAATCCACTAACAAGCCAGACCAAGGAGCTGACTTAGACCTCATTATCAATTTCCTAATATGCAAGGCGGCTAAGTATGCTAGTGAAAAAGCCACTGAAAACAGCAATACTTCAAAACCAGAATCACCCACCTCCCCGAGCTGGACCACTAGCTGTACTTACATATTTCTTGTTTTTTGGCTCACTAACATCCTTATTTTTAGTCCCTAAGCATTGCACTCCCTTCAAGGCCGCCCTGGCGAGGAAGAACTTTGTCACGTCCTCAACCTCATATAACTTAGAAAAAAAGGCCACTGCTGCAGCATGGCCCCCAATCACTACAAAGATAGTCCAGCAGTCTGAAGGTAATCAAACCACCTAATAAACATCTGTACAGAGAGAGTTCTCCAAGAGATATTAAAAGATTTTAAAAATTGAACCCAATCGCTCTAGTAAACACTGTATGACTACCAAGTCCTAGGTGCCAACAAACCTCTAAGTAGCCTTAGCGCAGCTTCCCAGAACTCACAACCTGCCATAAATATGTTGGACAAACAATATCCCTGGCATCTGCTCCTGTCGCCAACTCCCTAAACCTGGCCCATTTAAATTGTGAGAGAGTATAAGCTACCCCCGTTTTGAAACCCTGGAAAATATCCAGCACTAAATGCGATGTTATGGCACAAGCATCTAAGCAGTAGTTGTCTAAGGACATTCACAATTGTCACACCAAAAAGTGTCAGTGTACAAATGAAGCGACTGACTGGAAACTGACTGACTGGAGTATGTGGTCAGGCTAATAACTGACAAATAATGTCAGTATAAACGTGAGAAATTTTATACAATATGTGTTTAATTGGTATACAGTAGTCAGCAAAAAAGAAAAACATAAATAAGAATGAAAACAGTGTTAAAAAAGTCAATTACAATAGCATATATAAGGGAGTGTATCACATAGGAAACAAGAAAAATGATCAGTTCAGACCAAAGGTGAATTGGTCCATGAACAAAATAAAAAAAATAGAAATAATAATACTATTTATTTGTGCACAGCCAAACAACAACGACTGGATTGTGAGAGTCCTAGTGGATGTGTAAGTCTTATGGGGGAAAAAAAATCATCAGAAGGGGTGTAGGTATTCCTGCCTATAAAAAATACATAAAATATATGAATGTGTAAATGTTATAACAAAATGTTTTGGTTCCAATTTTTATTTTATTAGGTTTTGTTTTTCCTTCTCCTGAAAATATGGTTGCATCACTTTATAGTCAGTTTTTTCCCAGCTTTTCTGGGGAATTTCTGCTTGAATTTTCTTAATTGGAATGTAATTTATTTATCCAGGAGAAAAGGAGGTTTAAGTATGGCGAACCTGGAGCTATTTTGTCATTTCATTTTATACAGCTTTTGAAAGGGTCTGGTCAAATTTGGACGTTTCTTTTTGCAAATGTAAACAATACCCCTTAAATGTTTTTTTCCTTATTTAATTTTGAATGCTTTAAATATTATAATAAAAATGGAAAGTTAGCATGATTGAACTAAGAGATTTACCTAGGAAAAAGTTGTGAGTTGCTTTTGGAATGGAAATATAAAGGTGAGAGTGCACCTTACTCACTTTTTGTATTTATTTATTTATATATATATATATATATATATATATATATATATATATATATATATATATAAACAGGCAGTCCCCGGGTTACAAACATCCGACTTAAGTACAACTCGTACTTACAATCATACGGCTAGATTTAGAGTTTTGTCGGTAACGACCCGCTGGCTTTTTTCTGGCTGCACCTTTTAAATAACTCTGGTATTGAGAGTCCACAGAATGGCTGCGTTAGGCTCCAAAAAAGGAGCGTAGAGCATATTTAACGCAACTTCAACTCTCGATACCAGAGTTGCTTACGGACACGGCCAGCCTCAAAAACGTGTTCGTGCACGATTCCCCCATAGGAAACAATGGGGCTGTTTGAGCTGAAAAAAAACCTAACACCTGCAAAAAAGCAGCGATCAGCTCCTAACGCAGCCCCATTTTTTGCTATGGGGAAACACTTCCTACGTCTGCACCTAACACTCTAACATGTACCCCGAGTCTAAACACCCCTAACCTTACACTTATTAACCCCTATTCTGCCGCCCCCGCTATCGCTGACCCCTGCATATTATTATTAACCCCTAATCTGCCGCTCCATGAACCGCCGCTACTTACATTATCCCTATGTACCCCTAATTTGCTGTCCCTAACACCGCCGACCCCTATATTATATTTATTAACTCCTAATCTGCCGCCCACAACGTCGCCTCCACCTGCCTACACTTATTAACCCCTAATCTGCCGACCAGACCGCACCGCTATTATAATAAAGTTATTAACCCCTAATCCGCCTCACTAACCCTATAATAAATAGTATTAACCCCTAATCTGCCCTCCCTAACATCGCCGACACCTAACTTCAAACATTAACCCCTAATCTGCCGACTGGAGCACACCACTATTCGAATAAATGTATTAACCCCTAAAGCTAAGTCTAACCCTAACACTAACACCCCCCTAACTTAAATATAATTTAAATCTAACGAAATTAATTAACTCTTATTAAATAAATTATTCCTATTTAAAGCTAAATACTTACCTGTAAAATAAATCCTAATATAGCTACAATATAAATTATAATTATATTATAGCTATTTTAGGATTAATATTTATTTTACAGGTAACTTTGTATTTATTTTAACCAGGTACAATAGCTATTAAATAGTTAAGAACTATTTAATAGCTAAAATAGTTAAAATAATTACAAAATTACCTGTAAAATAAATCCTAACCTAAGTTACAATTAAACCTAACACTACACTATCAATAAATAAATTAAATAAAATACCTACAATTACCTACAATTAAACCTAACACTACACTATCAATAAATTAATTAAATACAATACCTACAAATAACTACAATGAAATAAATTAACTAAAGTACAAAAAATAAAAAAGAACTAAGTTACAAAATTACAAACATAAGAAAAATATTACAACAATTTTAATCTAATTACACCTACTCTAAGCCCCCTAATAAAATAACAAAGCCCCCCAAAATAAAAAAAATGCCCTACCCTATTCTAAATTACAAAAGTTCAAAGCTCTTTTACCTTACCAGCCCTGAACAGGGCCCTTTGCGGGGCATGCCCCAAGAAGTTCAGCTCTTTTTCCTGTAAAAAACACATACAATACCCCCCCCCAACATTACAACCCACCACCCACATACCCCTAATCTAACCCAAACCCCCCTTAAATAAAAAATAACACTAAGCCCCTGAAGATCTTCCTACCTTGTCTTCACCTCACCGGGTATCACACCGATCCGTCCTGGCTCCGATATCTTCATCTAAGCCCAAGCGGGGGCTAGACATCCATCATCCGACGGCTGAAGAAGTCCAGAAGAGGCTCCAAAGTCTTCATCCTATCCGGGAAGAAGAGTAGATCCGGACCGGCAACCATCTTCTTCCAAGCGGCATCTTCTATCTTCATCCGATGACGACCGGCTCCATCTTGAAGACCTCCACCGCGGACCTATCTTCTTCCGACGACGACTTCCCGACGAATGAAGGTTCCTTTAAGGGACGTCATCCAAGATGGCGTCCCTCGAATTCCGATTGGCTGATAGGATTCTATCAGCCAATCGGAATTAAAGTAGGAAAATTCTGATTGGCTGATGGAATCAGCCAATCAGAATCAAGTTCAATCCGATTGGCTGATTCAATCAGCCAATCAGATTGAGCTTGCATTCTATTGGCTGTTCCGATCAGCCAATAGAATTTTCCTACCTTAATTCCTATTGGCTGATAGTTGTTTTTTTGTACTTTAGCTATTTTAATTTAATTTAGGCAATTGTATTTAATTTAGTTAATTTATTTAATTATAGTGTAGTGTTAGGTGTTAGTGTAACTTAGGTTAGGTTTTATTTTACAGGTACTTTTGTATTTATTTTAGCTAGGTAGTTATTAAATAGTTAATAACTCCCTAAGCTAGCTACAATGTAACGATTAGTTATATTGTAGCTAGCTTAAGGTTTATTTTACAGGTAAGTATTTATTTTTAAATAGGAATAATTTATTTAATGATAGGAATATTTATTTAGATTTATTGTAATTATATTTAAGTTAGTGGGTGTTAGGGTTAGGGTTAGACTTAGGCTTAGGGGTTAATAACTTTAATATAGTGGCGGCGTCGTTGGGGACGGCAGATTAGGAGTTAATAAATGTAGGTAGGTTGCGTCGACATTGGGGGCAGCAGAATAGGGGTTAATAAATATAATGTAGGTGTCGGAGATGTTGGGGGCAGCAGATTAGGGGTTCTTAAGTATAATATAGGTGGCGGCGGTGTCCGGATCAGCAGATTAGGGGTTAATAAATATAATGCAGGTGTCAGCGATGTCGGGGGTGGCAGATTGGGGGTTAATAAGTGTAAGATTAGGGGTGTTTAGACTCTGGGTTCATATTAGGGTGTTAGGTGTAGACATAAATTTTATTTCCCCATAGGAATCAATGGGGCTGCGTTAAGGAGTTTTACGCAGTTTTTTTTCAGTTGTTAGACTTTTTTCAGCCAGCTATCCCCGCTGATTCCTATGGGGAAATCGTCGATGAGCATGTACGACCAGCTCACCGCTGACTTAAGCAGCGCTGGTATTGGAGTGCGGTAATGAGCAAAATTTTGCTCAACGCTCACTTCTTGTCTTTTAACGACGGGTTTCTGAAAACTCGTAATCCCAGCACTGCATGTAAGTGAGTGGTGAGAGAAAACTGCTTGTTAACACTGCTTGTTGTTTGTTTGTTTGTTTGTTTGTTTATTTATTGTACCACTCTTAGGCAGGATAGGGGAAAGTGTGATAATGTTAAGTATGATTCTAATTTCCTTAATGATATGAACATACAGGCTGGACTGTATGTTTATGCTATATAGTATCCTAATAAGAAAATCTGTATATATATTATTGGTCAGTGCTGCAGTCGAATAAATACAATATATGTGCAGTCTCACATTCAGTATCATTTTGTGACGTTTTCTCAGATCCTGTAGTATTTTCTGACCATGCTTTAGCAAGTGTTACTCTTAATGCAGGGGTGTGACTGTTGTAAAAATATTCTAAATTGATGGTGAATAATACAAATATGGTTAAAAATGATATTTTTTATAGATCAAGAAACAACTGTGGGCTAGATTACAAACAGTGGTTTATTTAACGCTCCTGCTCAAACGTAAACATCGGCTAAAGTAATCTTCAGAACAGTAAGTCAATCTTTAGGGGGTTAGTGTTAGGTTTTTTAAGGATGTATTGGGTGGATTTTATTTATAGGTTAGGGACATTGGGCCGCAAAAGAGCTAACTGCCCTTTTAAAGGCAATACCCATCCAAATGCCCTTTTCAGGGCAATGGGGAGCTTAGTTTTTTTTAGATCGTATTTTATTTAGGGGGTTGGTTGTATGGGTGGTGGGTTTTACTGTTGGGGGGTTGTTTGTATTTTTTTTTACAGGTAAATGAGCTGAATACTTTGGGGCAATGCCCCGCAAAAGGCCCATTTAAGGGCTATTGGTAGTTTAGTTTAGGCTAGGGTTTTTTTTTTTATTTTTTTTTTTTTTTTTTATTTTGATAGGGCTATTCGATTAGTTGTAATTAGTTTAAATATCTTGTAATTGTTTATTATTTTCTGTAATTTAGTGTTGTTGTTTTTTTGTACTTTAGCTAATTTAATTTAGGTAATTGTATTTAATTTAGTTAATGTATTTAATTATAGTGTAGTGTTAGGTGTTAGCGTAACTTTGGTTAGGTTTTATTTTACAGGTACTTTTGTATTTATTTTAGCTAGGTAGTTATTAAATAGTTAATAACTATTTAATAACTATTGTACCTAGTCAAAATAAATACAAATTTGCCTGTAAAATAAAAATAAACCCTAAGCTTGCTACAATGTAACAACTATTAGTTATATTATAGCTAGCTTAGGGTTTATTTTATAATATTTAGTTTTAAATAGGAATTATTTAGGTAATGAAAGGAATTTTTATTTAGATTTATAGGGTTAGGGTAAGACTTAGGTTTAGGGGTTAATACATTTAGTATAGTGGCGGAGACGTTGGGGGCGGCAGATTAGGGGTTAATAAATGTAGGTAGGGGGAGGCGATGTTAGGGACGGCAGATTAGGCGTTAATAATATTTAACTAATGTTTGCGAGGCCAGAGTATGGCGGTTTAGGGGTTACTATGTTTATTATAGTTGCGGCGACATTGGGGGCGGCAGATTAGGGGTTCATAAGTGTAGATAGGTGGCGGCGACATTCAGTGCGGCAGATTAGGGGTTAATAAATATAATGTAGGTGTCGGCGACATCGGGGGCGGCAGATTAGGGGTTAATAAGTGTAAGATTAGGGGTGTTTAGACTTGTGGTTCATGTTAGAGTGTTAGGTGTAGACAAAATTTTTATTTCCCCATAAGGATCAATGGGGCTGCGTTACTGAGTTTTACGCTGCTTTTTTGCAGGTGTTAGACTTTTTCTCATCCGGCTCTCCCCATTGATGTCTATGGAGAAATCGCACACAAGCACGTACAACCAGCTCACCGCTGACTTAAGCAGCGCTGGTATTGGAGTGAGGTATGGAGCACAATTTTGCACTATGCTCACTTCTTGCCTTTTAATGCTGAGTTTGTAAAAACTCGTAATACCAGCGCTGTAGGTAAGTGAGCGGTGAGACAAAACTGCTCATTAGCACCGCACAGCTTGTAACGCAAAACTCGTAATCTAGATGAGTGAGTTCATATCCACAGGAACAGTTTGTAAATATACGCCACAAGTCCCACGGGGATTCCATCTAGGGTATCTACTTACTCACTATTACCCCAATCATATGAGGTAAGGGTAGAATTCAGGTGAATGGATGACTTGCTGGCCTCTCCTAAAGTGTCCTGTGTGCTTCATCTGCTTTCAGTTGTGTCCGTATCCTCTTTGGAAATCAAATTTACACTTTTCCTCCTCCCTTTAGAGTATTTCCATTAACACCTCTCAGGTTGTCAGATTTCTCCCTCCGGATTAGACGAGTTTAATGTATGATACATAAAAGAGAGGAGAGGGGTACAAAAATAGTGTAATTCTGTTTATTGAAATAAAGCTATTAGAACAGGGGTTAAAATGCACTTACATCAAATAACCTCAATGTTATGAGGTAACGGATAGCCTGCACCTGGATTCTGTTCTTTGGGAGAAACTTAATTGGGGGAGCTGAAACGCCTTGAAAAATATTATCAGCCTACCTCTACCAGCACATAGGTGTGCTTGGTCAGCATGTAAGTACCCATTTGACATTGATAATTTATATATGATTATACTCTGGTTCATCTGCACATGTAGTGCTTTTTCTCTGTTTTATATACAAATTGCAGCACACAGGGATCTCCAGCGGTGGGTGAGCTGTTACACCCTATAAATCTACAGCCTGCACCTACTAGCACACCAGGGTGCTTTAGTAATATGTGAGTACCCATTTGGCTCATATTGTACAAAGGTCATACATATGTTTGATGATTCTGCACATGAGGTGCCCCTCTGTTCTTTTTTATACTCTAAATACTAAACTATAAGCAAATACAAAACAAATATGCAGTGTAGTTATTTCAGTTTAATTTGTATTTGCTTCAAAAATAATAATAATAAGAAATGTATATATATATAAATATATAGATTCCCGTGAGTTGAGGGGAGATACCCCCATAGATATTTATCACAGATTATTGAAATTTAGAAAATGTAAATTAGATTTCCATTTACATGCAGTATATCTATTTTATTATCTTAGATGTAATCAGATACCAAGAGGTTCATGTTAAAAACATTATTACAATAGGTAGATCTAATGCTGAGTTTTGCCGAAAAATTGTGTTCTATATTAAACAAATCTCATATGATCTGATGTTATTAATCATTGAAGAGGTGACTAGATTGGAGAGCAGGTTACAGGAGGAAAAAAAATGAGCTTATCAAACCCAGAGTTATATTTTAGTTGAGCATAAGACTGAGGAATGGATTTTTAAACTTGACACATTGGTTGCTAATTATAAAAATGAACTGGTAGCTTTTACGAATTAAAAGCTAAATACTGTGGAAACAGATTATAGGGAAAAAGCAAGTATATAGGTGGCTTTGTGGTAAAGATGATAACCAATTGGGGCAGCAATGTCAAAGTAGGACTCCCAGACAAAAAAGTTCCATAGTACTATATAAATCCCTGGTAAGGCCTCACCTATTTATGGAGTGTAGTTCTGGGGACCAATCTCAAAAAAGACATTGCAGACTTAGAAAAGGTTAAGAAAAGGGCCACAAAACCAATAAGGGGAATGGATAATTTATGCTATGAGGAGAGGCTTGCAAAACTGGGTCTGTTTTCTCTTGAAAAAACTAGACATGATTACTTTATATAAATATATCAAAGGCCCATATACAGAGATGGAAGAAGCTCTGTGTATACCAAGAAAATTGTTTGTGACAAGGGGTCACAATTTATGGCTAAAGGAAACGTAAACGTAAACGTTTCTTCACTGTAAGAGCAATAAAACTGTGGAACTCATTAACTGAGGAAGTAGTAAATGCTAATAACTTAGATACATTTAAAAATGGTGTAGATACATTTCTAACTAGAAACAGAATTTAGGGATATTATTGCTTGTGTTAAATGGGTCACCTTTTTTTAATGGGATTAATTTAAGATCAACTGGAGCTTTTTTAAGTATATTTGTATAGTTTGAATTTGATGGACTTCTGTCTTTTTTTTAACCTCATCTACTATGTTACTATAATACTATGTTAGATACAGTAGACACCAGTGGAGGAGATTACTCTGAAGAAGAGGTAGTGAGTGATAGTTCCCCATCCACAAGTACACAGAATCTCCCCATCGGTATTGTCACTAGGTCGACTGACAAACCACCTTTATTTCACACACAATACACAGACGCCCCCACATTAGAAGAGGGGGGCATAAATCACAGAAGAGTCAACAAGAAAAGATAGACATAGTGTTTAATCTCAGTAGCAGACCCCTAACTAAGGATTAAAGGAAAGTATTAAATAGAGGTTTATCTTTTATACAAACCTAAACAAACCTAAAGTTGACAATTTTCAAAGAAGAAAACAGGGGGCTGCTGAGCTACTGTATAAAAAGGTTATTTATTCCAAATAAAAATAAATGGTAGACATAAAGCAAAAAACCTTAAATATGACACAACAGACCAGGGAGGGAAACAGCAGACTAGCAGCAGATAGTCTGCTGTTTCCCTCCCTGGTCTGTTGTGTCATATTTAAGTTTTTTTGCTTTTTGTCTACCATTTATTTTTATTTGGAATAAATTACCTTTTTATACAGTAGCTCAGCAGCCGCCTGTTTTATTCTTTGCTGCTTTGCGGTTGTCCACCGCTTCCCTGGGCTGGCTCCACACTTTCCCCTTCTCTTGAGTGGGTCTGTTTCTTTTTCCTCCCTCTTACCCGACGGACGTTTCCTGCAGCAGCACCTGCTCTACTACTTGACAATTTTCAAACTATGATAGAGATGAATCATTATCAGAGACAATTAAATTTAATAGAGTATTTCAAGAATACAACTAACCCATGTATTAATAGATTTAAGTCTGAGTCCACCTACAGCAAACACATCAATTAAAAGTTTTTCTCGTGTACTTCAAGGGATATGAATCCCAATTTTTTCTTTCACGATTCAGATAGAGCATGCTATTTTAAGCAACTTTCTAATTTACTCCTATTATCAAGATTTCATCGTTCTCTTGGTATCTTTATTTGTAAAAGCAGTAATGTAAGCTTAGGAGCTGGCCCATTTTTCCAAGAGAACAAAGAAAAATTTATAGTAGGAGTAAATTAGAAAGTTGCTTAAAATTGCATGCTCTATCTGTATCCTGAAAGATAAAATGTGGGTTTCATATCCATTTAAATCTGATTATGAACAATGTTTACAGAAACATGTATGCTCTAACATAACGTTAGATGAGCGCAGATCTTTGAGAACACTGATTGATGATACATCTATAATTATACCCTCTGCTGATAACGGAGGGGCTATAGTCATCAAAGATTACAGTGATTAGATTAGAAGCTATGTACCAGCCACCTGATACTGGGGTCTACAAAAAGTTTCCTGGCAATCCCACTTCCATTTTTAAGAAGCAGATTGATCAAAGCTTGAAATTTGCATATGAGGCAGAAATTATAACATCTGATGAATTAGGGTATATGACTACTAAATTTCACAAAATACCAGCATTGTATTTACTTCCAAAGATAGATAAGTCTCTATCGGCTAGATTTGGAGTTTGGCAGTAGATGGAGTGCGATAGCTACGCGTGGTTTATGTCTAACGCACGGCATTTTTTAACGCCTGTATTTAGAGTTGAAAAAAAACCTTCTAACGATACTCCTAACGCGTGTATTTCACACGCGGAATCCTGCCCGCGTTAGACAGTCTCCCATAGAGATCAATGGAAAAGCAAACAAACACGCTTTTTTCATCTAACACTCGATCTCGCGAGAAATACGCACAGCTCGGTCATATGACGCATACCACATAATGCACAACAATAACACGCCGCAAATGTCACAACAACAATCCCTAAACAAAGCACATAAGCATTACACATTCAGAAGCGGCGGGGAATTGAATTAAATAAAATACAGGGAATACGCATATCATTTAAGATGCGGAAATACGGAAAATAACAACAAGGAAAAAAAAATCACAATCATACACTAGCAAAATACTCGCATTCAATATTACTATATATTAGGACAAACATACATATACAACACTTCACTAATACCACACCATCGCAAATTCACATTTAACCATAATACTATTGGTCAATGTTATAGAAAACGAGCACTATGACATCATCGCATTCTACACATTCCACAAATACTAACTCGAAATGAGCATGCACAAATTCACACACCTAATACACATTGCACAAATAATAAGTAAGAATAAAGCACACCTGAACACAATTTACAACGCAAACCGATACATCATTAAACATTTACACAGGGTATATAAGCACCACACAAGCATGGCTTCTTTCACTGTGTTGCTGGTGGGTTTTTGGAGATTGGAGCTTAGAGATTTTGTGCATTATTGTGAGTCAGTTAGTGTTATCGTGAGTGAGTTAGTGGTAGTGTGAGTTAGAGAGTTAGTGGTAGTGTGAGTTAGAGAGGTAGTGGTAGTGTGAGTTAGAGAGGTAGTGGTACTGTGAGTTAGAGAGTTAGTGGTAGTGTGAGTTAGAGAGTTAGTGGTAGTGTGAGTTAGTGAGCGACAGTTGGTTTGGGTGAGTGTGCGAGTGCTTTTTCTGTACACTTAACACATTTACACGCAAACACATTCAATACATACATACACTTATCAATAACACTACATACACTCCATACCCCATACCCTCTCATACTACACTCCATACCCCATTCCCTGTAGTCCCATTCCCTTTCATCCCATTTACTCTTATCCCATACCCCATCCCCATCCCATCACCATCCCCTAGTTACATTTAGTTTACATATCCTCCTTTTAGTCTTCTTCTTCATTTTGTTCATTTAAATACTCCTTACCCTCTTTTATTTATATCCCTTTCACACTTTCTGCACTTTTTTTGGTCTTTTTAGTTCTTTATTTGGACCTGCTTTCATTTGATCACACTCACTTTTTGTTTGCTTATTTGGGGTTTAGTTTAGGGAAGAGATGGAGGGCAGGCAGGGGAGAGGTAGAGGGGGGAGGAGAGGGAGGGAGAGAGGAACAGGACAGGAAGGGGGGCAGGAAGGGGGGCAGGAAGCGGGGGTGGAAGCGGTGGGTGGACCCAGCCACTTGGTTCAAGATGAATAAGTGGCTGGGCCCAGTGGCGGACAGAGTAGGGCTTCACAGTCCGGGAAACAGAGGGCATCGTCACAGGGGAAGGCCAAGGCGACTAGGGAGGCGAGGTTTTCGATGGAGGAGAAGGAGGCCCTCGTAGAAGCCTATATGGCCAGGTATAGGAGGCTGCAGCATCAGAAGACCACCCCAACTGAGGAAAGGAAGCTCTGGCAGGAGATAAGGAATGCAGTCAATGCAGTGGGTGGCCGGAACAGAGATATGGACTCTATTAAACATCGCTACCGGGACTGCAAGATGGATCTTAAGAAAAAGTTAAGCCGGGAGGCCCAACATGCCGCAGGAACCGGTGGCGGCCCTGCACTGGAAATCGATTACTGCCGATGGGAGGAAATGTTGCGTCCCAGCATCTCCGAGGTGGATATAGTCGGTATCGGAGGAATTGATACCGGGAACCTGCCATTCTCATCTGACGGTAAGCTCATTTAAGAATAAATTAACATACGAATGTATTTCAAGGGACACAGTGCAGTGGGTGGCCGGAACAGAGATATGGACTCTATTAAACATCACTACCGGGACTGCAAGATGGATCTTAAGAAAAAGTTAAGCCGGGAGGCCCAACATGCCGCAGGAACCGGTGGCGGCCCTGCACTGGAAATCGATTACTGCCGATGGGAGGAAATGTTGCGTCCCAGCATCTCCGAGGTGGATATAGTCGGTATCGGAGGAATTGATACCGGGAGCCTGCCATTCTCATCTGACGGTAAGCTCATTTAAGAATAAATTAACATACGAATGTATTTCAAGGGACACTATACGCAAACCATTGCTTTCATGATTAAGGTAGAGAATACAATTTGAAACAACATTCCAATTTACTTATATTACCTAATTTGATTCATTCTTTAGATATACTTTAATGAAGAAATAGCCATGCACACGGTGAACCAATCACAGGAGGCAGCTATATGCAGCTACCAATCAGCAGCTTCTAAGCATATCTAGATATTCTTTTCAGCAAAGAATATCCAGAGAATGAAGCAAATTAGATAAGAAAAGTACATTAGAAAGTTGATTATAATTGTATGTTTCTAAATCATGAAAGATAAAATATTGGGTTTCATGTCCCTTTAAGGATCAGATTAATGCTATTACGTTGTTTACACGCATTCACAATTACTTTGCGGTTACATTAGTATCTAGGCTATAGGTTAGGTGTGCATTTAAACAGACTGAAAACAAACTCTAAAACATTCAGATTGACCAGAGATATCACAAACAAGGTTTAGAAAATGCGGAAATCGTATTGATTGTTAGATTTCAAAGTGGATTAATGAGGCTGCATTTGTAATTGTATCATAAGCTAAGTAATTTAAAGCTTTATTTGGAAATATGCTAATATATACATTTCTTTCTTTTTCAAATATACAGAGTCTGGGGAGGAGGCAGCACAGCAACTACCGGCACCTCCTTTTCCCCGGGTTGAGAGTGCTGGGGATGAATCTCCACCTCGAAGGGAAGAGGCCCCCCTTGACGAAGAGGCCCCCCTTGATGAAGAGGCCCCCCTTGACGAAGAGGCCCCCCTTGACGAAGAGGCCCCGGAAGCAGAGGAAGAGGCCGCGGAAGCAGAGGCCCCTCAAGGACCAGCAGGCCGCCGTGCACCAGCAGGCCGCCATGCACGGGCACCCCGCCGTGCACAACAAGAGGAAATAGTGGAGGTGCGGGTTCTACTAGACTACATTGACCAGATGCGTAACTCCCGGATCCAAAATATAGAAGGCAGAAATAGAATTATTGAAGGACAAAACAAAATCATTGAAGGCCAAACCCAAATCATACACCTCCTTACTCGAATAGAAGAAGCCCAAAACAGAACCTTTAGACTCCAAAAAGAGATGTTTACTTTCTTCCGGGAGGCGCATGCTGGTCTGCCTCCTGCTGGTCTGCCTCCTGCTCCTGGGCTGCCATCTGCTGGTCTGCCTCCTGCTCCTAGGTCGCCATCTGCGGGGCCTCCTGCTCCTGGGCTGCCATCTGCTGGGCCTCCTGCTCCTGTGCCTCCTGCTGCTGGGCCTCCTGCTCCTGGGCCTCCTGCTCCTGGGCCTCCTGCTGCTGGGCCTCCTGCTCCTGGGCCTCCTGCTGCTGGGCCTCCTGCTGCTGGGCCTCCTGCTGCTGGGCCTCCTGCTCCTGGGCCGCCATCTGCTGGGCCTCCTGCTCCTGGGCCGCCATCTCCTGGGCCTCCTGCTCCTGGGCCTCCTGCTCCTGGGCCTCCTGCTGCTGGGCCTCCTGCTGCTGGGCCTCCTGCCGGGCCAGCTGCTCCTGCCGGGCCATCTCCTCCTGCGGGGCCATCTCCTCGGCCATCTCCTCCTCCTCACCTTGGTCGTCCCAGTACTCTTCCTTCCACTCTTCCCACAACATTTCCAATGAGAACTCGTCGGAGTTGGCAGTTGACCCTCCCAGAGCCTCAGCCCCGTGGGAAGAGGGGAAGGAAGAGGAAGTAAGTATTTGTTTTCATGTTTAATGTTTTTTTATTTAATGTGTAATAGATAGGTATGTGATGATGTGGTTATCATACACTTGTGAACCACACTCTGTATATAATCTACTTCTATGGGACCGGGTCCATGGAGGCAGATTGTTTGCAGAGTGTGGGTTATAAGTGTGTGAAAACCACATCACATACCTATCCTTGTTCATGATATTGATTGGTTTCTGTGATGTGATGTCCAAACTGTTTCCCGAATCGCAAACAAAATTACCATTACAATTATCCATGATGGCATATTACTGTTTGAATACCAATAACACAGCTTAAAGGGACAGTCAGAACATTATTGATTACAAGAAAACACTGTATTACGCATTATCAAGTTTGAAACAACAAAACATGGAGATATACGTGTGACTTATGTGCTTACCCTTGTATCTATGTCTATGAAAAATGACCACTTATTTGTTGTTCTGACATAACAACATTTTACACAATCAATGATCAATACATGGTAAATATGCTATATGAGCTCAAGGTTTTAGATATACAAATGCTATCCAAATGCCCTCTAGTGGTCAAATTGCATTCTGATTACATGCACTCTTCAAGCTCTAAGAAATGAGCACACGAACCTCATTGGTTTAGCTAGCAAATTAAAATAAACACAGACAAATGATTAATTGATGAGAAACCTTTGATATCATTGATATTACAAAATTGACTTTTTTAATAATGCAAAACATTATTTGTTTTCTAAACTGTCCCTTTAACAAAATTACATATGCTAACATATAATATTTGGTGATTGTTGGTATATCTACATGTACTTGTTCAAACAAGAAATATTGAAAAAAGATTTATATTGACGTGTTAAATAAAGTCTATTTTCTTAAAGAGACATTATTGTGTTTATTTTTTTTTAGAAAGACATTTGTTTTAACAATGAATATGGTTTAAAGTCCTTTTAGGAGTGAAAAAAAAAATATGCTAACAATAATATATTTGGAGATTAACCAATGTGGAACTCATACATGATACAAAAATCAACATTTGCATTAAAGGGACAGTATACTATCTTTTTAACAGAACTGCATGTAATAGACACTACTAGAAACAACAAGATTAACATATACTGATATCAAAATCAATATTAAAAAGCTTTAAATACTTTCAAATAAAATCGGGTTATCTCTATTAAAAAGATAGATGAACCCCCATTACAACCGTAAAACAAGACAATACCCCATCATTAACATATGAAAAGACCCTTTACACAAACAGGAGAAAGCTGGAGATGGTACTCAAATGAAACTTTGAGGCTTGGCGAGGAGTCTGAAAATTACTTCAATTTTATTTGAACAGAAGCAAAAGTAGACATGTATTTGGTAAACAATGGACTATATAACTAGAGACCAAATAAAATATTTTGGTTTTTAATGTGAGTGTCTAATGAACCTTTAATAAAATATACGACGAAATTACATTTAGAAGAAGTCGGCATCATATATTTAGCATATGATAAAGATAAATGCATATTGATTACTTTATTATAATACAATAGCGCATATTTATGAATTCGATATCTTTAACATTAAACACAACAGTCATTTTTCATAAAAAGGAACATATTGTTGACAAACATATTAAACAAGATGGACTATAGAGATTTGCACTTGCCTCGAAATATCTTATGCATGAAAACATTTTGTTTTTGTTCCTTTATTCAACCAGACATCCAGCAAAAGAGAATGTGGTGGTCTTTATCAGCTATGGGTCAACAATGTAACATGATGCAAACAATCCATATTCGCCATGTTTTTAAACTTGTCTTCTCATTCACAAACGTGTGTAACGTGCACAAACAAATATTGCGGGACTACGTAATACAATCAGACGTTTTTTTACCTTTGCATGTGACGTCTTAATTAACATGGCGCTTCCTTGATCACGTAAGAACGCAATCCAATAAAAGGCGCATTCTTGATCACGTAAGAACGCAATCCAAAAAATGGCGCATCCTTGATCGCGGAAAAACGCCATCCAATAAAAGGTGCATCCTTGATCGCGTAAAAACGTCAGTCAATACAAGGAATCATTGGACAGCCTGGCAGGTGACGTCTTAAGCCACATGGCGCATCCGAGATCGCTGAAAAACCGCAGCCAATACAAGGACTCAGTTGACAGCTTGGCATATCAATAAGAAACGTATTTATATTTTAGTAACTAGTATGTGTCAATATTGCTATCTAGGAATGTCACGAAATCATGAATCATCTTTTTGGACTTGACTGTCCCTTTAACTATAGCTATGGTGTATATCTTTAACATTTAAAAGATACACATGAGAAATACATATGCCATTGATGTTTTAAGATATGTTTAGATTGTTTTGGAATAACAATAATGACACATGTATTGATCAAACGTGTCATTTATTCAAGTTGAAATATGGTCAGCCTACCTATAGCCATATATGGGAGGAGAAGTATTTTTTTCAAATATTTGGAAAAACATATTCCTCATCTAAAATATGCGCATTACACACAGAGATTGATTTGGTTACACTACTACAATAAGATAGAATTGAAAATGAAATACATGTGCTGTCAACATTACAATAAGATTGTTTATTAATAAGATTATATGTCCTTGTTCATGTAAAAAGGACAAAAACGCTTTAGAAATGGAAATCCATTCATTAACAATTGTGCTCAGCATCACTTAAAGGGACATGATTTTTATTTTTAAAAAGAGGATACACAGAGACAATACTATTTCAATAAAATGAACACTTTACAGGGATTATATCATTGTATCAATCCTCAGATCATTTGTTAAAGGTGCATCAATTCATGCAGAGTTTATAAATACACACATGGATGTGAAATTTGCAATATACATATATATACACAAATAACAATCTATATATACATATATAAAAGAATTACTATGCTAATCATAATCATGCAATGATAAAGCTTTACGAAAAATATATAAAGACAAATAATAAAATTACATTGGAGATGTTAATCTTAAAGTAATTTACAATTGTATTACATATATGATTCAGAAAACACCATTATTTTTGCTAAGGTCCCTTTAAGGATCAACCAGATAAACTAGAGATTTTAATCAATGACATGAATAAAGAGGACAAAGAATCGTGCAATGACATGTCTTTTATTAGTATGTCAGAAAACATCAACAACATTTATAAATAATCTTTTAAAGATCAGGAAAATTGGAGCCATATGACAAGGTAACAGAGTGCATCACAGTCCATGAAGAGAGTAGCCAAGGGCCAGCATAGCCCCATTGGAGCCATATGACAAGGTACCAGAGTGCATCACAGTCCATGAAGAGAGTTGCCAAGTGCCAGCATAGCCCCTTTGGAGCCATATGACAAGGTAACAGAGTGCATCACAGTCCATGAAGAGAGTTGCCAAGGGCCAGCATAGCCCCATTGGAGACATATGACAAGGTAACAGAGTGCATCACAGTCCATGAAGAGAGTAGCCAAGGGCCAGCATAGCCCCATTGGAGCCATATGACAAGGTAACAGAGTGCATCACAGTCCATGAAGAGAGTAGCCAAGGGCCAGCATAGCCCCATTGGAGCCATATGACAAGGTACCAGAGTGCATCACAGTCCATTAAGAGAGTTGTCAAGGGCCAGCATAGCCCCATTGGAGACATATGACAAGGTAACAGAGTGCATCACAGTCCATGAAGAGAGTTGCCAAGGGCCAGCATAGCCCCATTGGAGACATATGACAAGGTAACAGAGTGCATCACAGTCCATGAAGAGAGTTGCCAAGGGCCAGCATAGCCCCATTGGAGCCATATGACAAGGTAACAGAGTGCATCACAGTCCATGAAGAGAGTTGCCAAGGGCCAGAATAGCCCCATTGGAGACATATGACAAGGTAACAGAGTGCATCCCAGTCCATAAAGAGAGTTGCCAAGGGCCAGCATAGCCCCATTGGAGCCATATGACAAGGTAACAGAGTGCATCACAGTCCATGAAGAGAGTTGGCAAGGGCCAGCAAAGCCCCATTGGAGCTATATGACAAGGTAACAGAGTGCATCACAGTCCATGAAGAGAGTAGCCAAGGGCAAGCATAGCCCCATTGGAGCCATATGACAAGGTAACAGAGGGCATCACAGTCCATGAAGAGAGTAGCCAAGGGCCAGCATAGCCCCATTGGAGCCATATGAAAAGGTACCAGAGTGCATCACAGTCCATGAAGAGAGTTGCCAAGGGCCAGCATAGCCCCATTGGAGACATATGACAAGGTAACAGAGTGCATCACAGTCCTTGAAGAGAGTTACCAAGGGCCAGCATAGCCCCATTGGAGCCATATGACAAGGTAACAGAGTGCATCACAGTCCATGAAGAGAGTTGCCAAGGGCCAGCATAGCCCCATTGGAGCCATATGACAAGGTAACAGAGTGCATCACAGTCCATGAAGAGAGTTGCCAAGGGCCAGCATAGCCCCATTGGAGCCATATGACAAGGTAAAAGAGTGCAACAGGCACAACAATAACAAGAAAAAAAGGCCAAATGGCAACCATAAAAACAAACATCAACATGTGGACGGAGGATTCTTATCTGCGCCCTTGGAGCATCTCCAGATCCTCCACTTACTGGTCATCCCCTTCATCGTCCTGTGCCTGTCTAGCTACAGATTCAAGCATTGAATTCCACCGCCTCATCTGACGTAGAGTCAAATGCTGAACCTTTAGCTGGGCCTGCATGGTGTCGCTCATCCCTCTCAGGACAGCTGCGTTCCTCAACACGGCCTGCTCTACACGTGCTAGACCTTCTAGCGTGAGCCATGTTGAGTCACAGCCTAAAATAAAGAAAAAAAAAATATTAATGATAATTACACAACAGACAAAAAAATAAGCAAAGATACATTGTCATCATAAAGACAAATAATTCTTTAAATTAATTTGTTGACATTGATTATTTACACATGAAATATGTTATTCAGACAGACCTAAACCATTAAAGGGACATTTTACTCCAACATGTTGTCCCCTTTAATTGGTTTTTGATGATCCACTTTTACAGCTTGAGTGTCTAAAATCTTGTAAAAGGATTTACATTGTACTTACATTAGCAATTTAAATATTTTAGTTATACTGTGGTAGGCACACCTATCCTTAAACATTTTGGCGTTGAGGACAAGCTGTGTAAACATAGCAACCAGAAGAAATTACATTCCCACTGGGTTATACAAGAGATAATGTATGAACATTGTACATAAATTGTTGGATCCAAGTAGTGGTGATTGGTATATGTAGTGATATCAAATTAAAGGGACACTAAACCTAAATATTTTAGTTACTGATTCAGATAGAGCATGACATTAAAAAGAATTATTAATTTACTCGTATTCTTTAAATGTTTGAATTCTCTAGCTATATTTTAAATGCAAGAATGTAAGTTTATAGGGCAGGCCATTTTTGGTTATCAACTTTGGTTGTCCCTGCTGATTAATGGATACATTCATCCAACAATAAAGAAATGATGTCCAGATTTTGTTTTAATAAAAAATAATTAGAGGCATTTCTTTGTTTCAATAAAGATAGCAAGAGAATGAAGAATAATTGATAAGAGTAGTAAATTATAAATTTGATTAACATTGCATGCTCTATTTGAATCACAATAGAAACAATTTTCCTTCAGTGTACCTTTAAGTATCTTATAATGTTGATTTTGAATGATACTTACAGCTGTGCCTGGGAAGGACAATCTGACACTCAGGACAATGAAGGTTGAGACAGGGGGGAGGGATGGTATTGGGTTGGGGAAGGATGGGATTGGGTTGGGGAGGGATGGGCTGCTGCTCTGGGGTAGCCCGTACAGCTGGGGAGTGGTGAGTTGGGGGCTGGGCAGTTGGGGTAGCTGTACGGGCCAAAAGACGGGGAGAGCGGCGAAGGGGGAGGAAGGGGCGTTTTTTGGGAGGGACAGGATAGGAAAAATGGGAAGGGCCGGGAGGGTCTGTGGTCTGGAGGGGCAGGGGACTGCGCAGGGGACTGGGCAGGGGCCTGGGCCTGGGCAGGGGATTGGGCAGGGGCGGAAAACTGATGACCAGAAGAGGAGGATCCATCTGAAATAAATATTAAAAATATATTAACATCTCATACATCATGAAATCAAATCAACACATTTCAACTTGATTATGTTTGCTTAGAAGTGTGTTTGAATTTCTAAACAATGATGACATGAGGAAATGGTATGCATATAGGCACTCAGATGAATAGCAATGACTGTCTGTACAATTATAAAATTATTATTGTGGTTTGGCCTGGAATATGCATGTGACATCATGATGGCATGAATTAGAAATCCAAATATTTAAACAAATCCAAGCATATCTTCATGCTGCCTGATATATAAAGGGGGCAGTAGTGTATTTGAACAGACAAATAATATTCCTTTTTAAAGTGCAAAAGCTGTAGACTTTGAATGTCTTCAATAAAATGATTTCCAATAAAGAAACATGTTGGATACATGTTAGATATATTTCACATACCATCAGACTTCAAGGGAGCCTCTTCCTCCTCCGTCCCACATGTTAAATCAATCTCTGTAAAACATAACATGTTGTGTACACGTTAAGATCAGATATTATAACATATGTTACTGTTGCTCAAAGACACACATCAATGTTGCATTAAAGATATACACACCCAAAGTTATGATTTACATCATTTTGATGGAGCATACAAATGACATTAGATTTGTTATTCTCAATTATTCAGATTTTCAATTTATTGTTTGTATTAATTTTAAAATCATAAAAGCATAGTACATTGAACATTTAAGATTTCTCATGTGTGTATCACTTGATGATTGTTGTCAAAATTGAACATGGAAACAAACATATGCTATACATCTTCTGAATAACAAAGGTGTAGACTAAGAAAGTTTTAATTCTTAATCTTTCAATATTCAAATAAAATTAATATATAATCAGAGGAGTAAATTATATGTTTGTTTCAAATGTTATGCTTCATCAGAATCATGCTCATAATATTGATTACCAATACACCTTCAATGACATATAAATGAGTCAATGGACTTACCAGAAGACTGCAAAGGCAGCTCTGTGTCGGTGCTGGATCCCTCTGGGCTCCCCACAACAACTCTCTCTATGAATGATATAGATATATATTAGTGAACACATTTGGGATAGCACTAAATCACATCTGTATCGATTTATAAGAATAATTAACTTGAAAATGTGAAGAATAAAGCAGTCTTAGGAAAAAAAAATTCTTGATTGAATCAAGGGGATTCTGTAAAAAATTATGTATTTAACATATGTTTAATTTCTGACTATATTAGACATCAAACTCATCTCATACGATGCTATTGCATATCTAAATATACCCATTGATCAATGTTCTTAAAAGAATACACACAAACCACATTTTGAATAACAGCTGTTGACAAATATAAACAAAGACATGTGGCACATCGAGCCATTTGTGCAATGTACAGTAATCTTGTTTAAGACACAACACATATTGATCACAATACCAAACCAAATTGATTAGTACAAATATGTAATCATGGTGCTGTTAGAGTATGCTTATATCTATAAAGTAACTCCAACAGTGAATATGTGAATTATATATCAATATTGTCTAATCCAAAGAATGTAAGGATTAATGAATCTATTGTTTATTAAAGGGACACTGACATGATTTATTTCAATCATTGATTTCACTGTTCAAACTGTTACAAATGATTTAACATTGACTCCTATTATAATTTTAATTTTGCTACATTTTAATCTTAAAGGCAGATAAGCAATATTGGATTCAATAAATATTGTTTGTTGAAGGTATCCACCAATCATCAATAAAAACCCAGGTTGGTCAACCAAAATGGAGCTGCAGATAAACGTACATTCTTGATTTTAAAATACATTTAGCAATAGAATATTTCAAATATGATTATACAGGGAGTGCAGAATTATTAGGCAAATGAGTATTTTGACCACATCATCCTCTTTATGCATGTTGTCTTACTCCAAGCTGTATAGGCTCGAAAGCCTACTACCAATTAAGCATATTAGGTGATGTGCATCTCTGTAATGAGAAGGGGTGTGGTCTAATGACATCAACACCCTATATCAGGTGTGCATAATTATTAGGCAACTTCCTTTCCTTTGGCAAAATGGGTCAAAAGAAGGACTTGACAGGCTCAGAAAAGTCAAAAATAGTGAGATATCTTGCAGAGGGATGCAGCACTCTTAAAATTGCAAAGCTTCTGAAGCGTGATCATCGAACAATCAAGCGTTTCATTCAAAATAGTCAACAGGGTCGCAAGAAGCGTGTGGAGAAACCAAGGTGCAAAATAACTGCCCATGAACTGAGAAAAGTCAAGCGTGCAGCTGCCAAGATGCCACTTGCCACCAGTTTGGCCATATTTCAGAGCTGCAACATCACTGGAGTGCCCAAAAGCACAAGGTGTGCAATACTCAGAGACATGGACAAGGTAAGAAAGGCTGAAAGACGACCACCACTGAACAAGACACACAAGCTGAAACATCAAGACTGGGCAAAGAAATATCTCAAGACTGATTTTTCTAAGGTTTTATGGACTGATGAAATGAGAGTGAGTCTTGATGGGCCAGATGGATGGGCCCGTGGCTGGATTGGTAAAGGGCAGAGAGCTCCAGTCCGACTCAGACGCCAGCAAGGTGGAGGTGGAGTACTGGTTTGGGCTGGTATTATCAAAGATGAGCTTGTGGGGCCTTTTCGGGTTGAGGATGGAGTCAAGCTCAACTCCCAGTCCTACTGCCAGTTTCTGGAAGACACCTTCTTCAAGCAGTGGTACAGGAAGAAGTCTGCATCCTTCAAGAAAAACATGATTTTCATGCAGGACAATGCTCCATCACACGCGTCCAAGTACTCCACAGCGTGGCTGGCAAGAAAGGGTATAAAAGAAGAAAATCTAATGACATGGCCTCCTTGTTCACCTGATCTGAACCCCATTGAGAACCTGTGGTCCATCATCAAATGTGAGATTTACAAGGAGGGAAAACAGTACACCTCTCTGAACAGTGTCTGGGAGGCTGTGGTTGCTGCTGCACGCAATGTTGATGTTGAACAGATCAAAACACTGACAGAATCCATGGATGGCAGGCTTTTGAGTGTCCTTGCAAAGAAAGGTGGCTATATTGGTCACTGATTTGTTTTTGTTTTGTTTTTGAATGTCAGAAATGTATATTTGTGAATGTTGAGATGTTATATTGGTTTCACTGGTAAAAATAAATAATTGAAATGGGTATATATTTGTTTTTTGTTAAGTTGCCTAATAATTATGCACAGTAATAGTCACCTGCACACACAGATATCCCCCTAAAATAGCTATAACTAAAAACAAACTAAAAACTACTTCCAAAACTATTCAGCTTTGATATTAATGAGTTTTTTGGGTTCATTGAGAACATGGTTGTTGTTCAATAATAAAATTAATCCTCAAAAATACAACTTGCCTAATAATTCTGCACTCCCTGTAGTATTATATTTAAATGTTGATTAATATTGCATGCTCTATCTGAATGACAACATTAATAATTTTAGCTCAGTGTCCCTTTAATATAAAAATATATTGATTTGACAATGTTGCTGTTAATGAATTCTCTACTCCATATGTTGATGTAATGAATGGGATGGAGCATGCAATTACAATCTAATATGTTAGTTAAGGATATCCTAAGAATTATTTAATTTTCCTGTATTAAAGGGACATGAAGCTCAAAATGTGTAATTGTATACTTTTTGAAACTATGTACTATGTTATCTGAACACATGATTTTAACTTTTGACAAAATGCCAATTTATGCAGAAAAAAACAGTCGGATAATACCAGTAATGCATTGTTTAACCTAAACCAAAATCAATATGTTTTTAGAAGAACTAAAACAATAGTCTGAACCAATGTATCTCATAAAATGTTTAAACAAAACAATAAAATCACGTTTCCAAATCATTCAATGTAAAATTTAGTTGGCATGTCCCTTAAATGACGTGATCAATTTCAAAAATTGAATCTATATTTTTAAAATAAAAAAATATGCAAAAGTGTGTGAATTTTTTCAAAATGTATCCAAATAAGATTAAGCAATACCCAGGGGAAGAATATAAATTGGACATTCAAAGAATCTTACATTAAAATGAAGATATCAAGAATAGATGGGATATCTTAAATTCTATAAAAATTCAGATTAGTATTACAATGTAATCCTATGTTTGTTTGTTTTTTATTCTTATTTGTAAATATTTTACTAATCCATTTTGCAGATACATATAAATATTGAACAATGTGGATTTAGTATGTAATGTTCTGTCCATGTTTCTAAGACAAATGTCAATTAAAATGAGACATACCATACTGTGACAAGCCCTGGCTTGAGGTACCAGCACCAATATCCAGATCTGTAATATATTAAATGAGGATTGGATATCATTAATACAAATCATGCCATGTTTAAAATATTTAAATTATTAGCAAATCAATTAAAAACTATTAATCTTTTGGTAGTCCCATGAGTTAATTGTTTCCTCAATTAAATTCATGATAAATATATCCTGTACTCTTATTTTCAATCAGTTGTGTTGTTTACTGTAGCTTTAATTAATTTTTTGTGTTATTTCATTCTCATCAATTGATGGACATATGTTATTATTTATTTTGATTCTGCTATTCTTTTTTTTATTATGTATAATATTGAAAATAAGAATACTGTATTCTTCACATATATAATAATTCACATTTCATTTTGACCAACATGTGTAAAGCAATGCCACTTACAGCAAACCCATGTTAACGTGTATGCGCAATTCTAATTTTCGGGATCATTGCGCAATAATTCCAAGTGGAATTACGCATCCGTCATTTGCCCAACATGTGTAAAGCAATGCCACTTACAGCAAACCCATGTTAACTTGTATGCGCAATTCTAATTTTCGCGATCATTGAGCAATGATTCCAAGCGGAATTACGCATCCGTCATTTGACCAACATGTGTAAAGCAATGCCACTTACAGCAAACCCATGTTAACGTGTATGCGCAATTCTAATTTTCGGGATCATTGCGCAAAGATTCCAAGCGGAATTACACATCCTTCATTTGACCAACATGTGTAAAGCAATGCCACTTACAGCAAACCCATGTTAACGTGTATGCGCAATTCTAATTTTCGTGATCATTGCGCAATGATTCCAAGCGGAATTACGCATCCGTCATTTGACCAACATGTGTAAAGCAATGCCACTTACAGCAAACCCATGTTAACGTGTATGCGCAATTCTAATTTTCGCGATCATTGCGCAATGATTCCAAGCGGAATTACGCATCCGTCATTTGACCAACATGTGTAAAGCAATGCCACTTACAGCAAACCCATGTTAACGTGTATGCGCAATTCAATTTTCGCTCTGTGACGCATATTCTGTAGAGCGCAAGAAACATCATTCCTATTTCATGTGTCACTAATCTAAAATCAGATATCTAAACATAATATGTAGCGTATGTTGTGAGATCTATATAGGTTTAGTATCTGACTATATACAAATTTTTTAAAAATCTAATCAAATATTAAGATATTATATGAAGTTGGATAGTTACCTGGTTCAGATTCTCTTTGAGCTCCTCCCAGGCCACCGGACAGAGAAGCAGCTGCCCTGGCCCCCGGGTCAGGACTTTCAGATCCAGCAGCTGGGAGGGAAGAAGAGGAGGCCGAGGATGGCGAGGATCTAAATCTTTTGGGGACCCGGAGAGTGAGGAGCTCGCATAAAGTCACCTCATAAGGGAGTAGGTAGAGTTTCCGCTGGGCCTCTCTTTTGCCCCCTCTTTTACGGGCTTGTACCCACTCCCTTATGAGGTTGACTTTTTTTGTCAAGCGCAACCTCATATCTCCGAATCTCCTCATGATCTGATCCTGGCTCCTCTGGATGCCACACACCAATTGAACCGCATTGGTGATAGACTCCCAGAGGGCCTTCTTAACAGGCGCATCTGTCGACCTCCTCTTGTTCCCAAACAGCTGGGGATAAAAGTCCTTGATGGCGTGGACCAGTGCAGCGCTCTCCTGCTTGGTAAACCTGGGAGGTTTCATGCCTGCTGGGTTGTTGAATATCTTTTGGAAAAAAATATATACTGCCTGCAGGCATTAGAGAACTGACAAAGATGGCAACGTGTAATGGACTTTTATATGGTGAAGTAAACATGAGATGCACCATGGGACAAGTTATCTGTACATCTGATTGGATAAAAGTTTGAAATATTGTTAGAATGTCTGTGAGACCATCCTGACTCAAGTTGTGTTTGTGTGATGAACTCTGATTGGCCGTTCCTTAATGTTTCATATCTTAGCAACTTCCATACACATACCTCCTGGTGGTGCTGTTACTTCATTTTTCATGTAGACTTATTTGTAACTCATGGGCCTGTCATGCGGATATGTGTGACGCAGATTTAATATCTGTGATCCGTTAAATATTAATGTTTAAATTCTCTTTAAAATCTAATACTGTCACATTATTAAATGTTGTAGACATTTTTCGGTTTAATAACGGTCTGTTTCTTTAATACAAATACACATTTAATATTGTATGTCTTTATTGTTCATAAAATCAATTTGGTGACTTCTTGTGAAGTATTGACATTGCTCTATTAAATGTATTTATAATGCACATTGATTGTGTGCTATTGCGTGACATTAGACTCTAATGTTTAAAGATGCAAATCTGGTGTTTCAAGATCCGTTTCCCACGCAACATTTCTGAATGTTCAAATTCAGGTTATAATGTCAGTAACTTGGATAATCTGTTTATAGATGTTAAACTACAGGTTTGTTTGTTATTAGTAAATAAACCTCGAGCTTGTATTTGTCTGAACTGCTCATATATGTTATTGTGCAATGGCGTCTTTATTTTTAAATAGACATTACAACCAAACAATTGTATCAAATGATCTGTAGAGATAAAAAATTGTTTAGACTTTAAAATGTAACTCAATTTATCTTTGTATTTAGATATCCTCAACAGAAGAAATTTAAATGCACATGGTTGAGCCAATCACATAAGGCATCTCTGTGCATCCACCAATCTTCATCTACTGAGCCTATCTCGATATGCTTTTCAAGCAAAGTATGTCAAGATAAGAAGATAAGTAAATACACTCTTTAAATCTCTTAAAGGGACACTGTCCAAACAAATTTAGCATTCGTGATTCAGATTGAGCATGAAATGTTAAGCAACTTTATAATTTAATCCGATTCTCAAATGTTAAGAATTATCTTGTTATCTTTCTTTGCAAATCAATAATGATATTTTAGATTACGGACAATTTTGACGAAAAACCTGGGTTGTCCTTGATGATTGTTGGATAAATTAATCCACCCAAAAAAAAAAAGTTCTGTCCAGAGTACTGAAGCAAATAAATTATCAATTTAATGCCTTATTTTTAAAGTAATGATAGCAACATCACGAGGAACATTCATAATATGAGTCAATTTATAAAGTTGCTTAAAATAGAATACTCGTTCTGAATGTATAAATAATTAACTTTTTTACTGTCTCCCTTTAAGTATATTTTGAGTTCATGTCCCTTTAAGGAGACATTTCACAATAATGCTTGAAATATCATAAACCTAGGCACCTTCCTTTGGCCAAATTAGTATAACATATGAGTAAAGCATATTTAGATTAACTTCTGGATTGTTTTACACACTGACTGAAATATATATTGTGATGGATGTATTTCGCAGTCTTCAGCTTAGAGGGACATTAAGCTATATGTTATTTATGCATTTTGGATAAGATTATAATATTTGAACAACTTAATATGTTTTGTTATTCGATCATTAGATTTAATTATATATATTCTTGGATTAAATACATATCTACATAGGCTATTTTGATGCTGATTGTTGGTTGCACATAGATGCCTTATGTAATTGTCTAAGATATGTGCATTGATGTATCTTTTTCTAAGTATATTTAAAGACTGAATGTAAGTCTATAGTACTTTATAAAAATGTTAAAATTCTTTTATGATTGTTTAAAATTCAATACAAAATATATTTTGTGAATGTCCCTTTAAGGACCAAACATTCGGAATGTTGATTTAACATTGTCGAAAGAAACTAAAGGGGAATGAAAATTATATATAGATATGTGATGTCTAACCCAAGAGGTAAGATTTAAAAAACTACATAATATTAATAACTATAGTTAAATGACCCTTTAAATGACTCCACTAGAAAATAAATCTATTAACATGACATCCAATAACTAGCTTGTGCAAAATATGAAGTTAACTGACCTACCATTTTTAAATTTAAAAAATATTAATTTATTAAAATAATGTTTTTAGATACCTAAGGAAGATACAAGATCTTATAAAATAAATTTTACATTCAACAACACTGTCACTTTAATGTAAGTGAACCACTTCCCCTTCTTAAAAGTGAAACAAATAAATTTATGTCAAATTCTTACTACATATCCGAAAATATTTTAACATCTAAAAATTACACAATAAAAGCATCGATGGATTTCACTCCCCAATTAATTTAAAAAAGATGGTTGATTCTCTGAATCAGTGGATTTTCTAAAATTAATGCTATACCTGATGCCTAATTTGATCTTATGCATGTGCTTGTCAAATAGACAACTACCAGTCATGGGAGTCAAATTGTTTTTTATTGACAGATTATATGGATATTTATTATAATCTGTTCAAAAGAGGGTATTTAATAATAAAATGTTGATTATTACCATTTAAAAAAAAAAAAGTTCTTTTAACAAAAACAAACAAAAAAAATATTCCTGGAAGTCATCAGATGAAAATCTGAAAATAAAAAAAACATTTTACAAAGTTAATACACACGTTGTAAAATATTCATAAAATACATTTACAATAATCTTGTGTCTATGCTCTAACTTTGTGCAAAATTTTATCAAGATATTTATGAATTAATTTTTTGGATTAAAAACCAAAAAAAACATACACCATTATATTGTGTAATAAAAATTACATTTAAATATCAGCATTTCTAATTATACATAATAATGTATATCACATTTAAATAATAAATGTAATAATAATAAATGTAATATTTCATGTCCATTCAAATACCTCTATATCAACTATAATATGTATTCCTTTGTCTGATTGTGATACCTAAATATCTAATTATGAACAAAGTATGACTAATGTATGTAAGCTACTAATATTCTACATTCTTCCTGTGATTCTTAACTATCATGCATTGGTAAACCAACCTTGATAATGCATGGTCTTTGAAAGTCAATTCAGGAGAAAACAGTTGATCTTCAATAGGTGTCTTATTCATCATTTCAAAAATAGAGGACTGAAAAACCATCTAAAAATTAGAAAATAATCTAAGTGTCTGATTGTGATACCTAAATATCTCATTATGAACAAAGTATGACTAATGTATGTAAGCTACAAATATTCTACATTCTTCCTGTGATTCTTAACTATCATGCATTGGTAAACCAACCTGGATAATGCATGGTCTTTGAAAGTCAATTCAGGAGAAAACAGTTGATCTTCAATAGGTGTCTTATTGATCATTTCAAAAATAGAGGACTGAAAAACCATCTAAAAATTAGAAAATAATCTAAGTGTCTGATTGTGATACCTAGATATCTCATTATGAACAAAGTATGACTAATGTATGTAAGCTACAAATATTCTACATTCTTCCTGTGATTCTTAACTATCATGCATTGGTAAACCAACCTGGATAATGCATGGTCTTTGAAAGTCAATTCTGGAGAAAACAGTTGATCTTCAATAGGTGTCTTATTCATCATTTCAAAAATAGAGGACTGTGAAATACCATCTAAAAATTAAAAAATAATCTAAGTGTCTCCAATAGGATGCCTCCACAGCCTTATTCTATCAAATAGTTGGCACTTACCATGTGAACATGTCTTTGTATGGTTTTCAAGGTCAGCAGATTTGAAAGATAATGCCAGACATGATCCCATTGGTATTCTTCAATTTCAATCTTGTCTTTTTCCACTGTCAGTCTGGGAATTCTTCACTGTCATTCTTTGAATTCTTCCCTTTCAGTCTTTACATGAAGTCATCTCCCTAATGGCATAAAAAGGTTTATTAAAATTACTACTACAAGTGTGTGAATCAGTTCTGTACCCCTCTCCCACCCCCCATTTCTGAATCAATTTCTGTCACTAGCTTACTAAGCGTGTGTAGCATCTTGTGTTATGTTCTATCAAGTGTGAAGATGAGTCATATTGAGCAGAACGAACCTCTAATGTGTGACTTTGAACCATAGTCATGCTAGAGGATAGTTATGCTAGAGGATCCCTTTCTGAGTATTTACATTTTAAGTAATGTGTAAACTAAATACTAGTTTTGAAAATGTATGCCATATTATGTATTTGTGTACAATTCATGCCAGCAACAGTCCATACATTTATACTTACCAGCTGATGTCCTCTTTAAAAACCAGGTGGCAAAGACTCGCTACAGGACCCAATGACTAGAGCATCACCTATATTAATAAATGAAACACATTTTTAGCATTTGATGAACAATCCTAACATGTTTGCACAATTCTCTACTTGTCATTTCCCTAGAGTTCACATCTATTGACAATACTCCAATCTAACTTCTATTATTTACCGTCTAAAGTGGCGGTTGATGATGTCTGCTCTGACATTGAGCCCCTCGTCCCGGAATGGCCCCTCTAGAACTGGATCGTCCTCCTCATCTCTGAGGAGGTTTCTGTGCGCCTGGACGGCCTGCAGCATCCCAGCCCGCTGTGCAATATTATGCAGGACACTACAGGCTATAACGATCTTAGCCACCGTCTTTGGGTTGTACTGGAGGGCTCCTCCCGACCTGTCAAGGCACCTGAACCTCATCTTCAGGAGCCCGAACATTCGTTCAACCACCGCCCTGGTTCTCTTATGAGCCCTATTGTAGCCCTCCTCAGCCACATCAGTAGGGCTACGTAAGGGAGTAATAAGCCAAGGCCGGCTCATGTAACCAGAATCACCTATAAATTATGAACAGAACATAATTCAAACTGAATCCTCAAAATTGTATTTTGATTCCAAAAAAAGTATGTGTACACGATAATCCACTAACAAATGTTTATTTTTTAAAAGAAGAATCTAGTTCAATATCATTCTCTATCTTCCCATTTCAGCTAAGACATGCTACATATGCGTATTTCGCCTAAACCAGACCTTGTGTAAAATACCAACTAAATGGTTACATTGCATTCTCTATATGAGCATTTAAGGTAAGACATGCTACATATCTGCATTGAACTAAATGTAGACATTAGCGGAAAGAGACAATGACATGGTTAAATTGCATTTGCTGCTATCTTCCCATTTCAGCTAAGACATGCTACATATGCGTATTTAGCATAAACCAGACCTTGTGTAAAATGCCAACTAAATGGTTACATTGCATTCTCTGAGCATTTAAGGTAAGACATGCTACATATCTGCATTGAACTAAAAGTAGACATTAGCGGAAAGAGACAATGACATGGTTAAATTGCATTGGCTGCTATCTTCCCATTTCAGCTAAGACATGCTACATATGCGTATTTCTCCTAAACCAGACCTTGTGTAAAATACCAACTAAATGGTTACATTGCATTCTCTATATGAGCATTTAAGGTAAGACATGCTACATATCTGCATTGAACTAAAAGTAGACATTAGCGGAAAGAGACAATGACATGGTTAAATTGCATTGGCTGCTATCTTCCCATTTCAGCTAAGACATGCTACATATGTGTATTTAGCATAAACCAGACCTTGTGTAAAATGCCAACTAAATGGTTACATTGCATTCTCTGAGCATTTAAGGTAAGACATGCTACATATCTGCATTGAACTAAAAGTAGACATTAGCGGAAAGAGACAATGACATGGTTAAATTGCATTGGCTGCTATCTTCCCATTTCAGCTAAGACATGCTACATATGCGTATTTAGCATAAACCAGACCTTGTGTAAAATACCAACTAAATGGTTACATTGCATTCTCTATCTGAGCATTTAAGGTAAGACATGCTACATATCTGCATTGAACTAAAAGTAGACATTAGCGGAAAGAGACAATGACATGGTTAAATTGCATTGGCTGCTATCTTCCCATTTCAGCTAAGACATGCTACATATGCGTATTTAGCATAAACCAGACCTTGTGTAAAATGCCAACTAAATGGTTACATAGCATTCTCTGACCCTTTAAGGTAAGACATGCTACATATCTGCATTGAACTAAAACTAGACATTTGCGGAAAGATAAATAAATGGTTAAATTGCATCCTATAGCTGAACATTACGCTAACATTTTAAGACTACAGTGGCAATTGTCTAACTAATTAACCATGTTGTGCACAAATACTCACCAACGAAATAACCAGGGGGCATTTGTCTTTCCTCAAACGGCCGCCACAGGGACGACAGAGAGAGAGGCATCATGACAAGCCCCTCCAAAATTCGCACACACATGCATAATCCTCATCTGTGCGTCACAAACATACTGCACGTTGAGGCTATGAAAATGTTTGCGATTTCTGAAGGGCAAGTCATCAATTGGAGCACGCAGTGCAATGTTGGTACAATCTATGGCTCCCAAGAGATTGGGCAATTCAGCAATATCAAAGAATTCCCGCTTCAGGCGCCTCCAATCACCATCATTCTGGTGGAATCCTATGTATTGCTTACTGATACGTACCATGGCGTCCAGAAAGTTATCAAACACCACAGAGAATGTACCTTGAGACAGGCCATGCATGTACATTTCTCCGGATTGAAAACTCCCGGAGGCCAGGACGTATAGACAACTTAGCATCTTACTCATGCCGGGAACAGCAGTCCTTATTCTTATACGTGGCTCCAAATGAGGTTTAAGAAGATCGTAAAGGCCAATGAGCTGTTCGCGATTGAGCCGATACTTATCATAAACCTCAAAGTCGCTCATGTTTTCCAAGGTGGGTCTCACCCTGTAGACACGAGGACCGCGAACCAGATGAGCCCTTCGTCTCACTCGGAGCCGCCGAGGCTGCCTGATTCTATCAACAGCTAGTTCGCCAATAGCAGCACCAGCAACGTCTACCATGTCATCATTATCCATCTTTCCAAACAGCAGACCAAGGCGTAACAAGGTATGCAAATTGATCTGATGTGGATCACAAGGGATGCTTTGGCCATGTTGTTTGGGGGATTTATAGTACAATTAGTCCAATGGTAGTGAGTTTGTAATGATTGCTAATTGTATTCACTTGTTTGTATGTGAGCGGCGCGAATGCTTTCACAGTGGGCGTTTTTTTGGTGTTTGCTGAAATGTTGTTTTCCCCCAATGAATCTCAATGTGAAAGTGTCAAATATCACACATACAGTGCATGTTTGTAATGTTTGATCATATGCGTAATCAATATTTATTAAACGCGATCTTATAGTAACAAGCACACGTCCAGGCTAACATGAATGAAAGTGCATAGTTGTGTATAATGTGCATCGAATGTGATCGATCAATGTTGCTGCAACATTGTTTGTAAACGATAAAGTAACAGATGCCATCTGTAGTATTGTATATATAAGTGATTGCCGAGCTGTCAATATTGTATGCGTCCTTTTAAAATCGCAATAATAATTCAGAACTTCCCGTCTGCCATCTGTAGTATTGTATATATAAGTGATTGCCGAGCTGTCAATATTGTATGCGTCCCATTCAAATCGCACTAATACTGAATAACTTCCGGCTGTCATCTGTAGTATTGTATATATAAGTGATTGCCGAGCTGTCAATATTGTATGCATCCCATTAAAATGGCACTAATACTGAAGAACTTCCGGCTGTCATCTGTAGTATTGTATATATAAGTGATTGCCGACATGTCAATATTGTATGCGTCCCTTTAAAATCGCAATAATAATTCAGAACTTCCCGTCTGACATCTGTAGTATTGTATATATAAGTGATTGCCGAGCTGTCAATATTGTATGCATCCCATTAAAATGGCACTAATACTGAAGAACTTCCGGCTGTCATCTGTAGTATTGTATATATAAGTGATTGCCGAGATGTCAATATTGTATGCGTCCCTTTAAAATAGCAATAATAATTCAGAACTTCCCGTCTGCCATCTGTAGTATTGTATATATAAGTGATTGCCGAGCTGTCAATATTGTATGCGTCCCATTCAAATGTCACTAATACTGAAGAACTTCCGTCTGTCATCTGTAGTATTATATATCTAAGTGATTTGCGAGCTGACAATATTTATTAATTGTCCCATTGAAATCGCCCTAATAATGCTGTTCCAAACTGTTGTTTACGTATATGTTGTATTGTAGTATTGAGTGGTAAATTTCTGAAAGGGGCGGTACAGTCGTGAATCTGTAATGTGTATGGTTGAATCTTCTAATGACGTCATGATATTATTAACCTGCCTATGTAGTTCTGAAATCCTCATTGTGTTGTTGTATTGTGCTACATTGTTATTGTGTGCTGAATAAAATATAAATGTGTGCTTTGTGGTTGCGTGATGGGTGATGCGTGTTATGTACATATACGTATATATTGTGATTGTGTCCCACATATGCTGACTTCTATATAGCGGTCTGGCATTGTTGTTCCTTCCCATAAAGTGACATCTGTAATCTGGTGTAATGATGTTCTTCTTATACGTAATTCCTAATGGTTTATTGTGATGGAATCATGATGTTAAAAGTACAGTAAAATCCATATGTTCTGTTTTGTGATTCCTAGAGAGAATGTAATGTGTTTTCCCCCATCATTTGAATGCACATGTATGAGTGAATGCTAAAAGTAATGTATGTGCATCCATGACTGATCATGTGTTAAGCCTATGTAGATATGCTGTTGCTGCAAGCATATGAGTTGAATAAATGAAATGCAATAATAAAGGTAAATGAGAGGTGTTTCCCATTGTGTACTGTTTGTGAATCCTGAAATGTTGTAATTATTTTTGTGTCCGTTTAAATGTGATTTTATTTGTTTGTTACTAGTGATGTTGATTTGTAGTTGATGTAATGTAAAAGTATGAAACAATTTAATGCTGTTGTGAATATTCAATAAGTAAAATCCATAAGTCCACCATAGGGAAATAGTCATTTCTTGATCTATTTGTCATAGCTGGGTCTAACGCAGAAAAGCATGTTTTTTTTTCCGATTTCTAGCGCTGGTATTTGGAGTTTTTTTGTCTACGCTTTTTGCGTGCTTTAGGGAAATCTGTCTGTCGCGTGCACAAGCACGTCTTCCCCATAGAAGTCAATGGAGGCTCAAAATTTTGTTAAAAAAAAATTCAAAGACTGGTTTTCCTCGTAAAGTGAGTGACGTCATGGTCTTGTGTGAAAAAGTAGCTAAATCGTGTTCATTTTGTAATAAATAAATTGTGTATGTAATGTGGTGTATATTTTTTGTATGCATCGATGAGTGTATGTTTGTGATAATATTATTAGTTAGATGTAGCTATATGAGTGAGTTTTACCGTGTGTCAATGTTAGTCAATGGCAAAATGGATTTGTGTTGTTTTTTTTCTAACACCCGAGATCTCGCAACTTTGATCCTTTCTATTTAGAAGAAAAAATATTAAATCTGAAAAATAAATATAGTGTAGTGTTGGTATGAGTGTAAGTGTACTTTGTGTAATATTTGTTTTGTGATTCGTGGATGTTTATTTTGTCGGTAGATGTTAACTACTGGGTCTGAGCTGTCGGTAGAGATTTGTGCGTTGGGTGATTTTTGAGTGTCGGTAACTAAACTCTAAATACCGGAGGGCGGTAAAAAGCAGCATTAGGAGCCTCTAACGCTGGTTTTGACGGCTACCGCCAAACTCTAAATCTAGGCCTATACAATTCTCCTGGAAAACCAATAGTGTATACTAGAGAGTCAAGTTTTTCAAGTATTGCAGAATATGTTGACCACCATTGACAGCCTGTAGTTCATAATTATTTTTCATATTTACAGGATTCAACATCTGTGATTAGGAGATTAAAATAATTTTATCTCTTGGAAGAGACAGATATTTTGGTTACTATGGATGTGGACAGCCTGTATACTATCATTCCTCATGATGGGGGGCTGCAGGCTGTCAGGTCAGTGGTTTGTAATAAAAATGATTATTTTTTCTTACAATTGACTGGTACCACCATGGGGTCGAAAAAGGCCCCTACATATGCTTTTATATATATATATATATATATATATATATATATATATATATATATATATGTGCCCCTAAGTTTTACAACGGTTCAATTTACACCGTTTCAGAATAACAACCTTTTTTTCCAGTCATGTGACTGCTATTGAAAAGCATTGAGAAGCAGTGCATTTATTAAAATAGCCAGTAGGTGGAGCTATCCTCTTGTGTTGCAGCAAAGCCAAGCAAGCTTAAATTAATCAGTTTAACCAGACCTGAGCTATAGAGCAGATCTCAAAGGAACAAGATCTTCCTGTCTATAAATAAGTCCAGATTGGAATGCATAGAAAAAACTGTTTGCAGAAAAATGCAAGTGAAGTCTGTGTTGTGTGATTATTTTATTATGTTTATAATGCTGTTTGGCAAATGTTTTTGTTTATTTAACTTAGTTTAATTATATATTCTGTGTTGTGTGATTATTTTATTAAGTTTATAATGCTGTATAGCATTTATCGTCTTCATTTCAAAGCTTTTAAAATAATGTATTAGGTGTTACTTATGACAATTTTTAGAGGGGCCTGGAACCTAACCCCCTCACTTCCCATTGACTTACATTATAAACTGGGTTTCAATTTACAACGGTTTCAATTTACAACCATTCCTTCTGGAACCTAACCCCGGCGTAAACTGAGGGCTACCTGTATGTATATATATATATATATATATATATATATATAGTCTGAATAGGAATAAGCACTCTCTGGATTTCAAATCAACAAATATTTATTCGGCAGTAACTGCCGAATAAATATTTGTTGATTTGAAATCCAGAGAGTGCTTATTCCTATTCAGACTGTACATTCCGTTAGGCACCCTGGTCTGTGTCTGGGTTGGCAAGTGAGAGTGCACTACTTTGAAGCCTATATATATATATATATATATATATATATATATATATATATATATATGCTTTGATATGAGCTCAACAAAATGAAGCCATGTTTACATTCAAACATAAAATTCTATACTCAATGCATCTGTTTCCAAATTAGAGTGGGAATGCCATAGGTTGGACAAATGGGTTTATATGGTAAACACATTAGAATCCACTATCTACTTTAAATTGGAGTATAACAACAATAATGTGTATTTCTTATATTTGAATATCTTCAAAGTATGCAGTGATGATGGCTGTAGGTTTGGCCCATCTTTCTTTAAGAAACCTACAGATAGAAATTCTCTTTTATCTCCTCTCAACTCATGCATATTAATTCAGAACCTGATAATGCTTTCCAACAATTGGATGAAATGTGTCAGAAACGTACTGCACATGGCAATAAATTGAAGGACATTCAAACAGCAAGAAATAGATTGGAGGGATGTACTCAAGTGACTTTGCTCTCCACAATGAAAGAGATTCAGCAAGTGGACCCATCAACCTTCACACCACAATGTGGACAAATTAAGGAGGATGTTGTTAATAGATGGGACATTCTAAATACAGTCAGGAACAATTTTTGTTGGAAATCACCTTCTCCAAGGATGATATATTGGAGAACCAGTAATATTCATGACATGTTGGTCAAGACAGATCCAGTCTACTGTTACACTAAGGATACCTGGTTGAGACCCCAATGCATGGGTTGTTTTAGATGCGGGGACTGTGTAAAATGTAACAGCATCATGACAGGAGATACATTTCAACATCCCATACTAATAGGAGATTTAAGATCCACTATAGGTTGTCATGCATGAGCAATTATGCCATATACCTACTTACCTGCCCATGTTCCCTATTCTATGTGGGAAAGACCACTACTAACATTCAGGGAGAGGCTGGCGATCAGAGAGGCCATTGAATTTGGTTCCTATGACCAGCCGGTGGCATGCCAATTCATGATCAAAAAACACAAAGGGGCCGATTTACTAATGTCTGGCAGACATGATATGCTGTAGTGCATACGCTGTCAGCATTTTACATTGCACCAGCAGTTCACTAGAATGCCGCCCCCTGCAGATTTGACAATCAACTCGATCGTACACTATCTGGCGGATTGATGTCCGCATCCTCAGAAGCAGTGAACCAGTTAAGGAGCAGCAGTCTTAAGACCTCTGCTTCATAACTGCTGTTTGCAGCAAGCCTTAAGGCTCACATGGAAACTGGGGCACCATTTGGTGCTTGATAAATCAGCCCCATTGTGTCAACTTTGAGAACAATGGTCATAGATTATGTTCCCCCTCTTTGGAGGGGAGAGGATTGTGGTAGGAGACTTTTGCAGTTGGAAACCAGCTGAATCTATCCAATGGATATAGTTCATCCCATGGGTCTCAACACTATGCTTGATTTTGGACCCTTTGTGGGTTGAGCTGAAAGGACTGACTTATATTCTATATGGGCTGGAGGAATGATTAGCATTAACTTGGTAGATCCTTATACAGTCTCTTTAAATCAGATGTGATTAACAATACACCCTTCAGGCTGGACTGCTTTGTGTATTTAATATTAATTGTGTTTCACTCAAATATCCACTGTGTATTTTAATGTATTTTAAAAGTAATTATTTATTAAGTGTAATATTTTCATTTTTGAATCGTGATGGTTCCCCCTAGTGTTAAAAATACAGTTAACAGCTGACATGGATGCTGCTATATAATTTAATGATTATATATATTGAGCAAGCCAACTGTGATTTGCAGATATTTGTGCATAAGTATTACAGGTGGCCTTTAAGTTTAAAAATCAGTAATTATGAGTATAAAGATACTTGTATTAGATTACTATAAGGGGTTTATCTGACCTCTCTCATGTTTTTATTATTATTATCATCAGGTATTTGTAGAGCGCCAACAGATTCCGCAGCGGAATTGGAACAGGGGAGTTGGCGATGTGTCCACCAATTACATTAGCTGATGAAGCTACATCAGGTGTGGCATTGTTGACCACACAATTCCAGACAGCATAGTCTGCACTCTACCAGTGAATGTAGGTTTGCTATAAAAAGGCGCTTGAATTGTATTTAGGTTCTTTCAAGTAGGATGATGCATAATTTATTTTGCTAAATCTATTTGAAAAAAGTACCTGTAAGGTACAGCAACGTAATGGGACTTTATGTAGCTTTTATGGTATAATAATAAATGTTAAGTTTTATGAAAGTTTCCAGTGAGTGCGTTCTTTTGGATTGCTAGGTGCTCCCCTGTTAACCTCCCTCTCCCTTGTGAGATTCTGCGTTCCAGAGAGCTAAATTACATTCTGTGGGAGGCAGCTCTTATCTATCTGGGATTTCCAGTGCACATTTTCTTGAAAGCCTGCACAAGAATTTTACTCCAAGCTATAGAGGGTTTTTTATTTTTAGAATTGAGACTCATAGTCAAAATTGTGCAACTGACGTATTCCTGTGCTGCATAAACAGGTGTACATAAGCTTTAATCACTGGCTGTATACTTAGCTGTAAAGCAAGGGCAAGTTGCTGAAGCATGGCTTTGACAACATGTTTATCCCATGCAAAGAAAAAAAATAGAAAAATGTCCACACAGATTTTTTTATTTTTTGTATACATTTCAGGTTCTATATTCACAATGGTTTCAGTTTAATGTTAATAATACATTTTAAAATGGATGTTAAAAAAGAATAAATACCATCACATCTGTATTTATAATGCATTAAGAAATTATATTTAGTTTGTAATGTAAATCATTGAGAAGTTCACTCTGTTATTTCAAAGGATAAACTGCAAAGCTTAGCTTAGCCCCAGACCCTCCAAGTTAAGCTTTGTGCTCAGAGATATGGATTTGTGTAGCAGATGTATATTCTGGGAAGTTTTCCAGATTACATTTTCAAGAAAGTATCATGCTAAATTCCGGTTACATAAAGGGAGTTTCTATTAAACAAAAGCAAGCACTAAAGCTGAACATTTTACACATAATGAACAGTGGATTTAAAAAAATGCAGTGTGTCAGTCTAAATTAATACCTTTTGCATCTTAAAATGTCATTTGTAATTTATAAAACAAGTTTCTGCCAACGGTTAAAAGTGAAATTGATTTGTTTTTAAATTACAATGTATTAATCTATCCCTCGAAACACAACATGGGAGATGAAACTATGTTTTCTTTTGTGCATATATTGGATAATATTCGTAGTTTAAAAGAAAACAGTAATGTGCTTTCAATCACAATCAAACAAGCATATAAATCAGCTTAGATGTAAATGGGCATTAATTCACTTTGGGGTCAAGTAAATGGTTGAAGGTCATACCACAAATCAATTTTTCAGTGGCGACATTCAAGGCCAATACTGACGCCTGTCCTAATCTATATCCTAAGCGACACGTCTATTTCAAAAGCATCTTAAAAGAAAAAAAGAATCAATTCTTTAATGTGAAAAAAAAATTGTTGTTTATTTTTTGGCATTATTATTATAAAATTTGTATACAAATACTGAAATAAAATTGTTCTATGTACGGCTAATAGATTATTTCTTCAACGTGTGAATTCTTTTTAGTTTATGTATTTCCATTAATAATTCAGCAAGCAACATAGTTTAAGTGATGTTATATTTTAATGACACACGATATTTCCTTTCCTTTCATACTCATTCAGTCATAAATAGAAATATTATGAGTATGGTTAAAGTTGTGCATTAGTTGAAACAAAACGAATATCAAAATGAATGCACTAATTTAACGAATAATGAATATATATATACATATATATATATATATATATATATATTAAAAAAATAATTAGTATATATTTATTATGCTTTAAATTAGCTTTTAAATGTTTAATTTACTTACCCATAAAGGAGAAGGTCCTTTAGCAAAGGCCCTGGGTTCCGCAGCACTTAACCTCCTAATAGAGTGACCCTGGACTCTTTGAGGAAGGGACGGATTAGCGTTGCTCCCCAGTGCGCTATAAGTAAGTATAAGCCTACAGGTGGCACTGTGTCACCTGCAGCAAAGTGACATTTACCTTCATTTTAACAAAAAACAAATGTAAATGTTAACAAATATTCAGTATTTGTTTTTGTTCTAAACAAAATGAACACTAAGGGGCCTATTTATCAAATGTCTGTCCGACATGATCCTATCAGCGGATCATGTCCAACAGTCATCGCTGAATGCGAACAGCATTACACTCTCTGCATTCATCATTGCACCAGCAGTTCTTGTGAACTGCTGGTGCAACGCCGCCCCCTGCAGATTTGTGGCCAATCGGCCGCTAGCAGGGGGTGTCAATCAACCCGATCTTATTCGATCAGATTGTTTTCTGGTGATCGCTGAATGCCTCCTCAGAGCAGGTGGACAGGTTATGGAGCAGCGGCCTTTAGACCGCTGCTTCATAACTGGTGTGTCTGGCAAGCCTGAAGACTCGCCAGAAACACAGGGCTTCAAGCTCCATATGGAACTTGATAAATATGCCCCCAAATAGTGTAGTACACGAAAATTCTGTAAAACTTTTTTTTCTGAATATTCGTTTGCAATAATTTATCCGAAACTAATTATTCACTGCTGCACAGATCTAAAAATGGGTATTTTAACTATATGTCTAAAATGTGACTAGTTGACTTTAGGTTTGTCTTTCTTGAATCACATGGTCTAAATAAACTAAGGATAAATGGCCTGTGTATTAAAGGGCTGACAGTAAAGGTTCTCGACTCCCTTTTGCGGCAAACGGCATTGGACACTAAATACCCACTACCCCTACTCTTGCTTGACTTGCCAGTCTTCTCAAAAGAACATGAATGAAAGCTGTTTCTTACATTGCAGAAAGTGATCTTGTATGATCAAGTCTGCCCTGCAAGGACTCAAAACCAGCATCTGCTGCTTTGTACTTTGAGCCCTAAGTGTATTTTTACCAATGGAATAACCTAGTGATACTAACATTGAACAGGTTAGAGGGGTAGTAAACATCTCAGTACAGCTACAAAAACATAGTTCCTAATAACCATACGTTTGTTTTTTCCTATTGTGCTGCTTTCTACAAAGCCATTCTCTTTTCTAACTCAGTTGCTGGTTTGTCAAGCTCCACATTTTCATACTGGCTCTGCAATCTTAGGGCCAGATGACAAGGAGTGCTAACAGTTACGCACGAGCGATAAAGGTTATATTGCGGGTATTTACGCACATCGTATTTTTGGCTCGTATTACAAGTTTAAAGTAAATGTGTTTGCTTAAGCACAATCGTGATTTACACTCGAAAGATTATTGAGTCCTCAGAGCTCTGCTTAAAGGGACATAATAGTCATATGCTAAATCACTTGAAACTGATGCAGTATAACTGTAAAAAGCTGACAGGAAAATATCACCTGAACATCTCTATGTAAAAAAGGAAGATATTTTACCTCACTCAGCTCAGCAGAGTAAGTTCTGTGTAAAAAAGTTATACTTCAGTTACTGCACAGCTGCAGGTAAAAGAAAAAAAAAATTAAGAAATGAACAGCAGCCAATCAGCATCAACAGTGCTGAGGTCATGAACTCTTTTACTGTGATCTCAAGAGATTTGATTTAACTCTCATGAGATTTCATAGTAAACTTCCTTAAACTGAATAGGGAAATAAGATGGGTGTTCACGAAGCTCACTCCCTTAGATGTCCTGGGATAGACATACTAATTTGTTGCTTAGAAGTCCTTTACAATGGGATTAGGGTTGCCACCTCAGCCATGTTTTCCTGGACACTTATGAGTTATACATGCTGCAGAGTTTGCAGGTAGGAACATGAATTTCAACCATAAAAGCAGACAAATAGGGAGACTGAACAGCACTATTCATGTTCCTCCCTGCAAACCCTGCAGCATGTATAACTCATAAGTGTCCAGGAAAACATGGCCGAGGTGGCAACCCTAAATGGGATGTGGCTACTGAGAAAATTTTGAGGTAAAATATCTTTCTTTTTTACATAGCGATGTTCAGGTGTTATTTTCTAGTCAGCTTTTTACAGCTATGCTGCATCACTTTCAAGTGTTTCAACATTTGGGTATTATGGCCCTTTAACTGTTTCATGAAACAAAAAAGTGTCACAAAACACATCAAAAATACATTACAAAGTACAGTTACACTCACAATAACACTATCTGATTAATACAAATTCAAATAAATATTGCACAAAAAAGTTATAAGGGCTCAAATATATGAGGTCACAGGTGTTAGAAAGAAAGCAGGCAAAGGGCTTTAACATAGAGATACATAAACATGTCTGAATATGTATGTGTGTATGTATGTATGTGTATATGTATGTATATACACAAAAATACTTATGTACACATATATAAACATGTATATAAGTGCATTGGAGCCCTTTGCAGATAATTAGATGAAAACATGTAAAAACATATTTATGCAATATTAATTCTTAAAAAAGGTTTTAACAATGTATTTACTGTAACTATTTCACATTCCTATGTTCTGCACATACCAGAATATGTTCTATGCATTTATAAATAGATATTCTTATATATATCTTTATAAATGTATACCTATAAATAATTATATATATATATATATATATATATATATACAGTTTATATATACAGTATATATAGGGATAAATATATTTTGTACCAAAAAACCTTAATATATATATATATATATATATATATATATATATATATATATATATATAAAAAAGCTTATTTATGGATAAATAGAACATATTCTGCTATGTGAAGAACATAGGTATGTGAAGTATTCATATTTTCATGTCGGGTTAGTGCACTTCAGAATATGCAATTGGGTTTGCGTGCGAGTTGGGTGTTAGATGTCGGGTTAGCGCACAAGCAAAAACATTGTATTTTCAACACATAATAAAAGCACAACCCGACGTGCTCAAAAAGCTTACATCTAGCACACTTAATGCTCTAGCGGGAGCATTAAAAGGACAGTCTACAACAGAATTTTTATTGTTTTAAAAGATAGATAATCCCTTTATTACCCATTTCCCAGTTTTGCATAACCAACACAGTTATAATAATATACTTTTAACCTCTGTGATTATCTTGTATCTAAGCCTCTGCAAACTGCCCCTTTTTCAGTTCTGTTGACAGACTTGCAGTCTAGCCAATCAGTGCCTGCTCCCAGATCAGCAAATTTGTATTATTATGTACAGAAATTATTTTGCCTCCTGGTACTTTAAAATATCAGTTCTTTATCTATTTACCTGAAAGAGGCTGTGTAGTGTCTTCATCATATTTAAGTAAGATGAATTTCCTAGCCCTGTAACATGCTAAATAATAATTGGCAAGATCAGCACACATGCTCTGTAATTGGCCTTACAAAAGGAGGCTTAGAACATGAATTTCAACAGGTTATCGGAGAGTATCATCTTGGACTGCTTCTGATTTTTCAACCCCTGCAAATAATGTTGAAAAAATGACGTCCTTACAAAATTTGCATTATACTGTAGTTTTTTAACTACTGATTCATACTATAGGGTCGATTTATCAACCTGTCAATCTGTTTCCGCGCAAGCCTTAATTTGTTCGCCAACGCTGCTACTTAATTCGTCCCCACCTCTCAGGTGGCGGAAAGCAATCAGCCCGATCGGATACAATCGGATTGATTGACACCCCCTGCTGTCGGCATATATCGTTGTCACCCCGCACATTAGTACAGCCCCCATATATGAATATCTTGAATGTTTTTTTTAAACATAAGATAGTCTTTCTAGGCTGTGCCAACAACTGGATGCATTTAAGTTTATGCAGTCATTTAGAAATAAAAGTGCCTCTTGCTGGGATGGTTTGTGGTTTGTTTCAATTGGTAATTTATAGAATTAGGAGTGTATTCAAAGAAGTGAAATAACATATGCAAATATCAGATTTATTTTACAGGTTTAGGGATTCTAGAAATAAGCCTCTATGGGATATGTTATTATCAGCCTTTCTTAAGCATGTAAAATCCAATCCAAATGATTTACATAAGGATCAGTGGCTGTTAATGTGATGTAAATAATTTCATGGTTTGTAAGAAGCTTTACTGTGTAGTTAAATCTTAAGGCTGTGTGATTTTATTCATTTTTTATTTTGTGTTTGCCACTCAGGTACATAAAACTTCATGTCTATCTATCATATATGTCAGCAAATGTAAGGATTTTTTAAAAAGAGATATCTTAAAGGGACATTAAACACTTTGAGATGGTAATATAAAATGATAAATTGTATATATAAAACAACTCTGCAATATACTTTCATTATTTATTTTGTCTTCTTTGCCTGTAATTCCATTCTGAAATTGTGAGCTTTTCAGTTTCTGTTAGAAATGGAAGTGCAGAACACTGTTAAATCCAGCACAGCCATTGGCTGCACACTCTAGTGACCTATTTATAACTGTCCCTAATTGGCCACAGCAGAGAAGGTAACACAAGTTACAACATGGCAGCTCCCAGTGTTTTATAGACACTAAAACTTTACACTTATTTTGTCACTTTTTAAACAACTAAAAATGTTACTCATGGACTAATCTTTTCTTTGAATGCATCATTCTATCTAGCATGTATTTAGTTTTTAATGTCTCTTTAAGGAATAATATTTTGGCTTCCAATTTTGAAATATTTATATATGAAGAAATAAAATGTCACATTATGTGAATGATCAGTAGTAAAAGTACTGAAAAGTATTGCACATTTCATATTCTTCAAGATAATAAGGCTCCAGATTACAAGTGGTGGTGATAATGCTTGTACGGGACATGATAAGCAGTATCGCTTGGCCGCACTAACATTAGCACGCAACTTGATATTACAAGTCCGTGGTAAACATTTTTTTTTTCTTTATAATATTTTTATTTGAGGTAGTAAAGTTAAAAAATAATTGTAAAAATGTGGGGAATATTAAGACAATGTAATCTGAATATTGCCTATTTTTAGGAAGCCCAATGCCAGGCTAGAGGAGAGCTTGTAATTTGAGGGAAAAATTGATTGCAGCAGATGTCACTTAACAAACTCATTAAAAGGACACTGAACCCAAATTTTTTCTTTCATGATTCAGATAGAGCATTCAATTTTAAGCAACTTTCTAATTTACTCCTATAATCAAATTTTCTTTGTTCTCTTGATATCTTTATTTGAAAAAGAAGGCATCTAAGGTTTTTTTTTTTATTCAGAACTCTGGATAGCACTTTTTCATTGGTGGATGAATTTATCCACTAATCAGCAAGGACAACCCAGGTTGTTCACCAAAAATGGGCCGGCATCTAAACTTACATTCTTGCATTTCAAATAAAGATACCAAGAGAATGAAGAAAATTTGATAATAGGAGTAAATTAGAAAGTTGCTTAAAATTTCATGCTCTCTATGAATCCGGAAAGAAAAAAATTGGGTTCAGTGTCCCTTTAACATTAACAAATTTGGCTATGTTCCCCTGATTATCTTGTGTTACTGTATTGATGCTATTAATGGTGTCACTTTCTTGCAATCCAGAACTGGTAAGAAATATAAAAACATAATTTATGCTTACCTGATAAATTCCTTTCTTCTGTTGTGTGATCAGTCCACGGGTCATCATTACTTCTGGGATATAACTCCTCCCCAACAGGAAATGCAAGAGGATTCACCCAGCAGAGCTGCATATAGCTCCTCCCCTCTACGTCACTCCCAGTCATTCGACCAAGAATCAACGAGAAAGGAGAAACCAAGGGTGAAGTGGTGACTGGAGTATAATTTAAAAGATATTTACCTGCCTTAAAACAGGGCGGGCCGTGGACTGATCACACAACAGAAGAAAGGAATTTATCAGGTAAGCATAAATTATGTTTTCTTCTGTTATGTGTGATCAGTCCACGGGTCATCATTACTTCTGGGATACCAATACCAAAGCAAAAGTACACGGATGACGGGAGGGATAGGCAGGCTCATTATACAGAAGGAACCACTGCCTGAAGAACCTTTCTCCCAAAAATAGCCTCCGAAGAAGCAAAAGTGTCAAATTTGTAAAATTTGGAAAAAGTATGAAGCGAAGACCAAGTTGCAGCCTTGCAAATCTGTTCAACAGAGGCCTCATTCTTAAAGGCCCAAGTGGAAGCTACAGCTCTAGTGGAATGAGCTGTAATTCTTTCAGGAGGCTGCTGTCCAGCAGTCTCATAGGCTAAACGTATTATGCTACGAAGCCAAAAAGAGAGAGAGGTAGCAGAAGCTTTTTGACCTCTCCTCTGTCCAGAATAAACGACAAACAGGGAAGAAGTTTGGCGAAAATCTTTAGTTGCCTGCAAGTAGAACTTGAGGGCACGAACTACATCCAGATTGTGTAGAAGACGTTCCTTCTTTGAAGAAGGATTTGGACACAAGGATGGAACAACAATCTCTTGATTGATATTCCTGTTAGTGACTACCTTAGGTAAGAACCCAGGTTTAGTACGCAGAACTACCTTGTCTGAGTGAAAGATCAGATAAGGAGAATCACAATGTAAGGCTGATAACTCAGAGACTCTTCGAGCCGAGGAAATAGCCATTAAAAACAGAACTTTCCAAGATAACAATTTTATATCAATGGAATGAAGGGGTTCAAACGGAACACCCTGTAAAACGTTAAGAACTAAGTTTAAACTCCATGGCGGAGCAACAGCTTTAAACACAGGCTTGATCCTAGCTAAAGCCTGACAAAAGGCCTGGACGTCTGGATTTTCTGACAGACGCCTGTGTAACAAGATGGACAGAGCTGAGATCTGTCCCTTTAATGAGCTAGCCGATAAACCCTTTTCTAAACCTTCTTGTAGAAAGGACATTATCCTAGGAATCCTAACCTTACTCCAGGAGTAACCTTTGGATTCGCACCAGTATAGGTATTTACGCCATATCTTATGGTAAATCCTTCTGGTAACAGGCTTCCTAGCCTGTATCAGGGTATCAATAACCGACTCAGAAAAACCACGTTTTGATAAAATCAAGCGTTCAATTTCCAAGCAGTCAGCTTCAGAGAAGTTAGATTTTGATGTTTGAATGGACCCTGTATCAGAAGGTCCTGTCTTAGAGGTAGAGACCAAGGCGGACAGGATGACATGTCCACTAGATCTGCATACCAAGTCCTGCGTGGCCACGCAGGTGCTATTAGAATCACTGATGCTCTCTCCTGTTTGATTTTGGCAATCAATCGAGGAAGCAGCGGGAAGGGTGGAAACACATAAGCCATCCCGAAGTTCCAAGGTGCTGTCAAAGCATCTATCAGAACCGCTCCCGGATCCCTGGATCTGGACCCGTAGTGAGGAAGTTTGGCGTTCTGGCGAGACGCCATGAGATCTATCTCTGGTTTGCCCCAACGTCGAAGTATTTGGGCAAAGACCTCCGGATGAAGTTCCCACTCCCCCGGATGAAAAGTCTGGCGACTCAAGAAATCCGCCTCCCAGTTCTCCACTCCCGGGATGTGGATTGCTGACAGGTGGCAAGAGTGAGACTCTGCCCATCGAATTATCTTTGATACTTCCATCATTGCTAGGGAGCTTCTTGTCCCTCCTTGATGGTTGATGTAAGCTACAGTCGTGATGTTGTCCGACTGAAACCTGATGAACCCCCGAGTTTTTAACTGGGGCCAAGCCAGAAGGGCATGGAGAACTGCTCTCAATTCCAGAATGTTTATTGGCAGGAGACTTTCCTCCTGATTCCATTGTCCCTGAGCCTTCAGAGAATTCCAGACAGCGCCCCAACCTAGTAGGCTGGCGTCTGTTGTAACAATTGTCCAGTCCGGCCTGCTGAATGGCATCCCCCTGGACAGGTGTGGCCGAGAAAGCCACCATAGAAGAGAGTTTCTGGTCTCTTGATCCAGATTCAGAGTAGGGGACAAGTCTGAGTAATCCCCATTCCACTGACTCAGCATGCACAATTGCAGCGGTCTGAGATGTAGACGTGCAAAGGGAACTATGTCCATTGCTGCTACCATTAAGCCGATCACCTCCATGCATTGAGCTACTGACGGGAGTTGAATGGAATGAAGGACACGGCATGCATTTAGAAGCTTTGTTAATCTGTCTTCTGTCAGATAAATCTTCATTTCTACAGAATCTATAAGAGTCCCCAAGAATGGAACTCTTGTGAGAGGAAAAAGAGAACTCTTCTTTTCGTTCACTTTCCATCCATGCGACCTTAGAAATGCCAGAACTAACTCTGTATGAGACTTGGCAGTTTGAAAGCTTGAAGCTTGTATCAGAATGTCGTCTAGGTACGGAGCTACCGAAATTCCTCGCGGTCTTAGTACCGCCAGAAGGGCACCCAGAACCTTTGTGAAGATTCTTGGAGCCGTAGCCAATCCGAATGGAAGAGCTACAAACTGGTAATGCCTGTCTAAGAAGGCAAACCTTAGATACCGGTAATGATCTTTGTGAATCGGTATGTGAAGGTAAGCATCCTTTAAATCCACTGTGGTCATGTACTGACCCTTTTGGATCATGGGTAAGATTGTCCGAATAGTTTCCATTTTGAACGATGGAACTCTTAGGAATTTGTTTAGGATCTTTAAATCCAAGATTGGCCTGAAAGTTCCCTCTTTTTTGGGAACCACAAACAGGTTTGAGTAAAACCCTTGTCCTTGTTCCGACCGCGGAACCGGATGGATCACTCCCATTAATAACAGATCTTGTACACAGCGTAGAAATGCTTCTTTCTTTATCTGGTTTGTTGACAACCTTGACAGATGAAATCTCCCTCTTGGGGGAGAGAATTTGAAGTCTAGAAGGTATCCCTGAGATATGATCTCTAGCGCCCAGGGATCCTGAACATCTCTTGCCCAAGCCTGGGCGAAGAGAGAGAGTCTGCCCCCCACTAGATCCGGTCCCGGATCGGGGGCCCTCGGTTCATGCTGTCTTTGGGGCAGCAGCAGGTTTCCTGGCCTGCTTGCCCTTGTTCCAGGACTGGTTAGGTTTCCAGCCTTGTCTGTAACGAGCAACAGCTCCTTCCTGTTTTGGTGCAGTGGAAGTTGATGCTGCTCCTGTTTTGAAATTCCGAAAGGGACGAAAATTAGACTGTCTAGCCTTAGCTTTGGCTTTGTCTTGAGGCAGGGCGTGGCCCTTACCTCCTGTAATGTCAGCGATAATTTCTTTCAAACCGGGCCCAAATAAAGTTTGCCCCTTGAAAGGTATATTAAGTAATTTGGACTTAGAAGTTACATCAGCTGACCAGGATTTTAGCCACAGCGCTCTACGTGCCTGAATGGCGAATCCTGAGTTCTTAGCCGTAAGTTTGGTTAAATGTACTACGGCCTCCGAAATGAATGAATTAGCTAGTTTAAGGACTCTAAGCCTGTCCGTAATGTCGTCCAGCGTAGATGAACTAAGGTTCTCTTCCAGAGACTCAATCCAAAATGCTGCCGCAGCCGTAATCGGCGCGATGCATGCAAGGGGTTGCAATATAAAACCTTGTTGAACAAACATTTTCTTAAGGTAACCCTCTAATTTTTTATCCATTGGATCTGAAAAAGCACAGCTATCCTCCACCGGGATAGTGGTACGCTTAGCTAAAGTAGAAACTGCTCCCTCCACCTTAGGGACCGTTTGCCATAAGTCCCGTGTGGTGGCGTCTATTGGAAACATCTTTCTAAATATTGGAGGGGGTGAGAACGGCACACCGGGTCTATCCCACTCCTTAGTAACAATTTCAGTTAGTCTCTTAGGTATAGGAAAAACGTCAGTACTCGCCGGTACCGCAAAGTATTTATCCAACCTACACAATTTCTCTGGTATTGCAACAGTGTTACAATCATTAAGAGCCGCTAAAACCTCCCCTAGTAATACACGGAGGTTTTCCAATTTAAATTTAAAATTTGAAATATCTGAATCCAATCTGTTTGGATCAGAACCGTCACCCACAGAATGAAGCTCTCCGTCCTCATGCTCTGCAAGCTGTGACGCAGTATCAGACATGGCCCTAGTATTATCAGCGCACTCTGTTCTCACCCCAGAGTGATCACGCTTGCCTCTTAGTTCTGGTAATTTAGTCAAAACTTCAGTCATAACAGTAGCCATATCTTGTAATGTTATCTGTAATGGCCGCCCAGATGTACTAGGCGCCATAATATCACGCACCTCCCGGGCGGGAGATGCAGGTACTGCCACGTGAGGCGAGTTAGTCGGCATAACTCTCCCCTCGCTGTTTGGTGAAATTTGTTCAAATTGTACAGATTGGCTTTTATTTAAAGTAGCATCAATACAGTTAGTACATAAATTTCTATTGGGCTCCACCTTGGCATTGGAACAAATGACACAGGTATCTTCCTCTGAGTCAGACATGTTTAACACACTAGCAATAAACTTGCAACTTGGTTACAATCTTATTTAACAAAAACGTACTGTGCCTCAAAGAAGCACTAAACGATTAAATGACAGTTGAAATAATGAACTGAAAAACAGTTATATTCTCAATCCTTAAAAACAACACCACTTTTAGCAAAGGTTTGTTCCCATTAGTAAATTAACAATAATTAAATTTGAAAATAAAAATTACAGAGCAACGTTTTTAATCACAGTCAATATATAAGTCTCACAGCTCTGCTGAGAGAATCTACCTCCCTCCAAAGAAGTTTGAAGACCCCTGAGTTCTGTTAGAGATGAACCGGATCATGCAGGAAATACAAGAGTAACTGACTGGAAATTTTTGATGCGTAGCAAAGAGCGCCAAAAACGGCCCCTCCCCCTCACACACAGCAGTGAGAGAGAAACGAAACTGTCACAATTAAAACAAGCAACTGCCAAGTGGAAAAAAAAAAAATAATGCCCAAATATTTATTCACTCAGTACCTCAGAAAATGCAAACGATTCTACATTCCAGCAAAAACGTTTAACATGATAAATACCTATTAAAAGGTTTAGTGTACTTTTAACAGAGTAATTCCGGTGAAATACCATCCCCAGAATACTGAAGTGTAGAGTATACATACATGTCATTATAACGGTATGGCAGGATTTTCTCATCAATTCCATTCAGAAAATAAAAACTGCTACATACCTCAATGCAGATTCATCTGCCCGCTGTCCCCTGATCTGAAGCTTTTACCTCCCTCAGATGGCTGAGAAACAGCAATATGATCTTAACTACTCCGGTTAAAATCATAGTAAAAACTCTGGTAGGTTCTTCTTCAAACTCTGCCAGAGAGGCAACAACACGCTCCGGTGCTATTGTAAAATAACAAACTTTTGATTGAAGTTATAAAAACTAAGTATAATCACCATAGTCCTCTCACACATCCTATCTAGTCGTTGGGTGCAAGAGAATGACTGGGAGTGACGTAGAGGGGAGGAGCTATATGCAGCTCTGCTGGGTGAATCCTCTTGCATTTCCTGTTGGGGAGGAGTTATATCCCAGAAGTAATGATGACCCGTGGACTGATCACACATAACAGAAGAAAGTGGTGGTTATTACACCGGTAATACCAAATTTGATTAAATGTCCCTGTGAGATAGTTCACATTGGAGAGACGACCTGTTGAGTCAGAGATAGGATAAATGAGCATAAGAGTAGTATCAGAAGGGGGAATTAGAAGTTCCTGTTGCACACTTTTTCATTAAAGCTGGACATGGAGTGACCCAAAAGAGATTCCAAGTAATAGAGCAGGTGGATAAACAGGGGAGAAACTTCAGGGGGTGCTGAGACTGCAACTGTGACTGGGCCCCTGAGGGTGGTGGCCCAGCTTTAAAAAAAAAAAAAATCTTTAAAAAACATTGACCTGCCACTGCCTGCACTGATATCATGTGAGTGTGGCATGATGCCTCACTAGTGTCTCTGACTAAAGGGGTTAGTGTTTCTGTTTTACCCATTGGTGTATATGTGTGTGCATGTATGTATGTGACTGTGTGTGTATTTATGCATGAATGTGTGTGTGTATGTTTGTGGAACCAGCAAATTACAGACCTTGTTACTACAGCATGGGAGGGCGGGGAGTAAACAGTGTCACTATACAGTACCACTATATACAGTACGGGGGGGGCTGGACCATGTCACAGACTACTGTGGTCACTCTATAAAGTGACTGTGTCACTATCTCACTATATACAGTACTGGTGGGTTAAACAGTGTTACTATATACAGTAAAACGGGGTCAGACCATCTCACAGACTGTGCGAACAGGGTACCTCCTTTTGCAGACATGTAATCTGATTCACATTTTTTTTCTGTGCTAGATGTATAAAAAACAAAACAAAAAGATATGTATCAAAATCACATTTTTTGGGGGGCTGGGTAGGGGGGGTGGGTGGACCCTTCTTAGATTCTTGCACCTGGGCCCTGTGGTTTCTAGTTACGCCTCTGTGGGTAAACTTAAAAAGGGTGGTGACAGGGCACTTAATTTAAAACAAAGAGAAACTTTTTGGATCTTTAAATTAGAGTCATTGCAGCCCAATGGCATTAATAAAAAAAATTGAAATGGTCCAATTATTACTATATAGTTTTTTAGTGTATTTTTAAAATAGGACTTGGTTTGAGGTTATTATGTACTTGAAATTCCCTAATGTTTTCTTTTTTGGACAGGAGGATTTGGTACTAAAAGGGTTTTGAACCCCCCCCCCCAAAAAAAAATGTTGTGATTCAGACACAGGGGTCAATTTATTATTGTGCAAGCGGACATGATATGATGTAGCGTATCATGTGCACTGCACATCGATAAATGCCAAAAGTATACGTCCCTGACGAAGTGCCTATGGGCAGGAAATGCGTCGAATTGTTTGTTTGTTTCTGGCTCCCCCCTTGAGCTTAGCTGTACCCTGCAACTTTGCATGGACATATGAATAAAGTCTGTTTTTACTTGCATACTGTTTGCGGAGTCTTATCCCTTTCAACTCAGTTGATCCTTTGCTGCTGAAAACTGCTGGTGCAATACCACCCCCTGCAGATTTGCGGCCAATCGGCTGCTAACAGGGGGTGTCAATCAACCCGATCGTATTCGATTGGGTTGATTTCTGTCCGCCACCTCAGAGCAGGCGGACAGGTTATGGAGCAGCGGAGCTTGATTAATTGAACCCTACATAATTTACTTGTATGTAAATGTGCTTAGTTACCATGGTATTCCTTGCTAAATAGATAATTAGGTAGGTTTCTGGAGCACTACATGGCAGGAACTAGTGCTGCCATCTAGTGTTCTTGTAAATGGATAACACTCTTGCAAAATTGCTGCTGTGTAGTGCTCCAGACATGTGCCGGCTGCTGAGCTCACATCCCTGCTTTTCAGCAAAATATTTGAAGAAAAGTTGATAATAAAATAAATAGAGTAATAAGTTTAGAATTGTATGATCCATTTAAATCATGAAAGAAAAATGTTGGGTTTCATGTCCTTTTAAAGAGACAGTACACTCCAGAATGTTTATTGTTTAAAAAGATAGATAATCCAGTTATATTAATACTAGTTGATAAGCCTGCCCAGAGGACAGTCTATGTATTAAGATGCAACCTCCCCACGCTACAAAAAAAGTAAAAATACAGAAAAAAATAAAGAAAGATATCCAAAATAATAAAATTAAAACCAAACTAATACCCCTATAAAAATAAAAAAAAAACTTAAAATAAAAACACCCCCTAATCTAAGATTAAACTACCAATAGCCCTTAAAAGGGCTTTTTGTAGGGCATTGCCCTAAAGAAATCAGCTCCTTTACATTAAAAATAAACAAAGTCACCCCTAACAGTAAACCCCCCCACCCAACAACCCCCCAAAATAAAAAACTAAAACTAATAAACCTAAACTACCCATTGCCCCTAAAGGGGCATTTGTATGGGCATTGCCCTTAAAATGGCCTTCAGCTCTTTTTCACTGCCCTTAAAAGGGCATTTAGCTCTGTTGCAAATTGCCCAATAAACCCTAATCTAAAAAAAACAAAACAAAAAAAAACATTTTTTAAAAACTAACACTAAAGCCACAAATAGGTACTCAAGGTCTTCCCATATGTGGCAATTCTCAGCGGTGGTCATCTGTGGTGGCGTTAGGACAGAGTCCTCTGCAGTGGCGGTGTTCATTAGCGGCATGGAGGCTCCTCTTCATCCGATGTCCGTCGTATATATTCAATACAAGGTACCGCAATCAATTTGGGGTACCTTGCATTCTTATGGGCTGAATTTTTCAAAACAGCCAATAGGATTAAAGCTACTGAAAACCTATTGGCTGTTCAAATTAGCCAATAAGATTTCAGTAGCTCTCATCCTATTGGCTGATCTTGAAATAGGGTGAGAGCTTATGAAATCTTATTGGCTGATTTGAACAGCCAATAGGATTTCAGTAGCTCTAATCCTATTGGCTGTTTTGAAAAATTCATCTAGATATAATATATTTTCTCAAAGAGAGAATATATCTATACCTCATAGTAGGTGGTGCTATTAGTTAAGGCAAAAAACACTCAAAAAACACAGTAAAACCTCGACACTGTGTGTGGCTAGACTATTTTATAACAAAGGATAGTTCTGAGTGCTCCTAAGTCTTTCTGGAATGAAATTACTTAGTCTGAATTTGCAATTATTAAATAAGATGCCTAACTTAAAATTAAAATATCTTTAGTTGGTACTATGGATCATACATTGGATTTGGGATTTATTGGTGATTATCTAATTGATATAAATTATATAGGGTTCAGTATATAAAAGAAAGGGTGACAAACACTCTAAATTTTAAAATACAAAAATAATTTTACAAATATTTCATAAACAGACATTTAAAACATTGAAAATTAATCTTATTTTGATAGACCTTGTTTAGGTAATTGATACTGGAATGGATATGATTCGAATAGTTAAAATTGGATAAGATTCGAATAGTTAAAATTTATTATATACACAAAATAAAAATCATTATTTTTAAAAAACCTAAACAGGGTTAAAATTGATCCGTTTATTTACTCCTAAAACCTTACATAAAAAGTCCACATAACACTCTTTCAATTGTGTATGTATATGTTATGTATACTATATTGTTGTATCGGTATAATAACTGTCTGTTACAATATATAAGGACAAATTGATACAAATCTAATCCAATTGTATGTATGTGATTTACTTGTATATGTTTTTTTTTTTCCTTGACTTTTGGTATACAATACAACATATAAACAGAAATGCAGATGGTACACAAATTGCAAAATATAAAGATAGATACAGCTGAGATCATATCATCCTCAAGAACAGGATTGCATCTGTTACATCACAGGCAAAATTAAAGGAGCAAGTTTGCTTATTTGTCGTATATGCATCAGATCTCATGTAATTTAGATGTCGCTGTAAGACAAATCTACTGACTTGTATCTGTTGGTCTACCTATATGTACCAAGCTTTGTTATAAATTTAATTGTGTAACTCCTATATATACCAAACCTTTATTATATATTATACTTTATTATTATAAACAATCAAACATAATATTCACATCCTGCCGTTCCTCAAACTATCAATTCACAGCAGTTGGTTATGACTAAGGTGAGAAAGAAAAGGGGGGGAAGAAAGGATATAAGGGGGGAAGGAAATGGCTGACCAGGGGGGGGGGGAGGGAGAGAAGAAAAAAAATAAAGGGCGGGGGGAGGGGGATACAACCGCTGTATTGGGCTTCACGTCAAGATTTAAGAATGTACTGTGTTTAGGCTTCTATGTGCATGTGGAGTTCCAGAGCTCTAACATGTATTCATGGAGTTCTATTTTATCGTCTCTCAGGTATCTAAAGCGTTCCATTTGAAGGTGCCTATTTATTTGAATTTTCCAGTCATTAAGTGTGGGTACGTTGATGGATTTCCAGTTTTTGGGGATAAGAGATTTAGCGCTATTGAGCATAATAAACAAAAGATGTTTTTTGGACTTATCAGTTATTTTAGGTAGGCTATGGAAGAGTAAGAGAACAAGCCCTCTGTTTACCGTAATTTGTAATTTATTATTATTATTATTTATTATTATTTATTTATTTATAAAGCTCCAACAGGATTCCCTGCCAGAATGGTTGTATTAACCCACAGTGCCACCAAATGTGAGAGAGTGTTCCCTGTTCCCCGCAGCCTCTTCAGCATTTCCCATCTGTCTGCTTATATATCTTTTTTATTCTACTGGGTGTGAGGTACCACCGGGAGAGAAATTTGTAGTTGCTGAGACTGAAGCTTTTGTGTGGTTAAAAAATATTTTCTGACATTCCTTATCTGTAGGGTGGGGGGCCACTTATTTGTTTCAGTGCCTGATGTAAGATGGAAGGGGTATCTCTTTGTGTGAAGTTAACAAGCGGTACATAATGGATGTAAGGTGACCTGGTGCTTTAGGTAACAGGCAAAGTGTTTCAAGTAGAGTTAGTGGTCTAGTCAGGTCCTCCAGTCTCTTGTGTGTTAGCAAAAAGTGTTTCAGTTGTACATGGAAATACCAGGAAACCTGGAGGCCAGAGCTCTCCAGGTCCTCCCTTTTTTTAAGTCCCCCGTCCGATAGCAGTCTATAAAAAGTTGTTTGGTCCAGTTGCGTTTTGTTTAGGGTCAGGTTTTCTGTGTTCGTGAATGGTATGTCCAGGTTTTGAACAAAGGGAGCCAACGGGGAAGGATTTGAGGAGATGTGGGGTGATTCTATCAGTTTTATCCCATTGCGAGAAGAACTCCCTAAGAAATAAATAGGAACCGGTGATTCTGGGTCTCGCTTTGGGAGAGATCCACCCCAAGGATCCCACATTATGAGTTCCAAGTATCGCCCTCCCCACCTGAACCCATGTCTTATCTGTTCGGTTGTTGCTCCATTCTATTTGGTGTTGAAGGTTTATGGCTCTATTATATGTGAGTAGATTGGGAACCCCCAAACCACCCCTCTCCTTCGCTTGATAGAGTGTACTCCTTGCAATATGCGGTCTAGCACCCCCCAAATAAACTCCTCTATTATGCTCTGTAATTTCTGCAGATAGCGTGTGGGGAAGGAAATCGGAAGGGCCTGCAGGTAGTATAAGACACAAGGAAGGAAATTCATTTTGATTATTCCAATTCTTCCTAGCCAGGAAGCATTTTTATTTTTCCACAAGGAAATATCACATGTGATCGAGTTGAGTAAATGTGTGTAGTTGGCTTCAAAAAGGGAATCAGGAGTCGGTGTTGTATTGACCCCAAGATATTTGAGTGTGCGGGTTTGAATGCGTAATGTGCAAATGCTCGAGAGTTGACACAGCTCAGTTTGAGGGAGGTTTACACTTAGAATTTCTGATTTGGTGTGGTTTAGGTGGAAATTTGACACTCTGCCATACTCCTCAAACTCTCTCAGAGATTCTGGGAGTGAAACCATTGGATCTGTTAAAGAGAGCAAGACATTGTCCGCATATAAGGATAACTTGCGCTCTTGGTGCCCTAATTTAATCCCTGAGATTTTCTTATTATCTCTGATTTCCTGTGCCAGTACCTCTTTTGTTAATGCGAAAAGTAGTGGTGATAGTGGGCATCCCTGACGAGTGCCAATGCAGATTTCTAAGGGGTCTGATAAAATATTGTTTATTTTAATCTGCGCAGAGGGTGCTGAGTAGAGAGAGAAAACCTGGCTTATGAATTGACGTCCAAAATTCAGGGTGGCCCTAAGAAAGGACCAACTAACCCTGTTGAAGGCCTTCTCAGCATCAGTGGAAACAAGTATGGAAGGGATGTTATTAAATTGTGCATAATTCACAAGGAGGTCGGCTTTTATAGTGTTATCCCTGGACTCTCGGCCTTGGACAAACCCTACCTGATCAGGGGATATTAATTTTGTTAAGAATTTATTTAATCTGGACGAGAGAATTTTAGCAAAAATGTTTTAGATCTACATTGAGAAGCAAGATTGGTCTGAAGTTTTCTGGGCGGTTTGTTGGTTTACCAGTTTTTGGCTTTGGTAGTGATGTGTGCCAACAACATAGAGGGGGGAAATTCTTGTTTATCTCCTATTGTATTAAACATTGTCACTAAGTGTGGAGTCAAAATATGCTTGAACAGTTTATAATATTTAATTCTAAACCCATCTGGGCCTGGGCTTTTGCATATTGGTAACTCATCGATAATATGAGCTACTTCATCTGCTGATATAGGGGATTCTAGTTTTTCAGCCTCCTCCTGTGACAGCGAAGGTAGTGTGAGTGAGTCTAGGTACGAGTTAATTGCATGCATGGGAGGGTTTTTATCTCGTTCTTGTTGGCTGTCATTGGTACTCTGTATATTATACAAATTATGGTAATATGACCTCAGCACCTCTGCAATAGCTGGGCTATCAGAACATGTGTGGTTATGTTGATTAAAAATAGAGAGAACATGTGATTTTAGTTGTTTTCTCTTTAGAGCCCTTGCTAACAGCTTGCTTGGTTTGTCCCCAAACTCAAAATATTTCTGTTGAAGTTTTAAAGCCATTTTTTGGTGGTCTATGGAATGCAGGTTTTGTATCTCTTCCCTTGCGAGTTGGAGTTCTAATTTATTTGAAGTATCAGCAGGCATTTTTTTATGTTGTGCCTCCAGATCATGTATTCTGGATAGGAGAGAGACATATTTGATTCTAGTTTGTTTAGAAAGGAGGGATTTTTGTTTGATAAGCTCACCTCTGAGTACGCATTTATGCGCTTCCCAGATTATGTGTCTAGGTGACTCCTCAAGGTCATTATGTTGGAAGTATTCCTTTAGCGTGTTTTCTACTTGGGTTTTAACTACCTGGTTATTTAGCATGAAATCGTCGAACTTCCAAATAAAGGGGTGGTCGGGGATAGTGGGCCATTTTAGTTAACAAAGCACAGGGGCGTGATCAGACCATGTCATAGGGAGTATCTGTGTGTTCGTGACTAGTGCCAAGGTAGATTGGTCAATTCTAGTATAAAGGTTATGGGGGGTGAGAAAAAGGTGTAGTCTCGCCTTGTCGAGTATAAGGTTCGCCATGTATCATGAACTGCTAGTTCCTCTAATCTGGCATTACATTGCTTAATAACTTTCTTTGGTTCTGGATGTGTCCAGTTGGGGGTCCAAGGGAAGATTAAAGTCACCACTGAGTATCAGTGCGCCTTTTCGTAGTTCAAGAATTTTGTTTGTAAGAGTGGTCATGAACTTGTTCTGGCATAGATTTGGCAAAGTAGGAAGTGGGGAACTTAGAGTTGGGCCACCTTGGTTCTCTGCCCTTCTTAAAATGGGTTTCTTGAACAAATAATATATTGCAGTGTAGCCTATTAGCATCTCTCATCAAGTGAGATCTTTTCTCTGGGATATTAAGACCCTTTGTGTTCAGAGTCAGCATCGTCAGGTTGTGTATACTATGTAGGGGCATTATGTTGTAGATGGGATAAAAAAAAGGGGGGGATGGGAAGAAAGGGTTTGGCAGAAGAGGAAGGGAATGGAAAGAGAGGGTTTAAGATAGAGGATTAAGGGAGGAAGAGAGATGAGAACGTCACTTCAAGCCCTGATGCAAGGTAGTAACCATGAAATTCTAGTGTCCTAGAACTATTTCTTCAGTAACCAGGCAGGACGTAACCACAGGGTTAGGATAAAAACTAGTAGTGTCCAATAGTGGGCAACCTAACCTAGCAAGTTGGGAAAAGTAAGAAAGAGTGTAAAGTAATAAAAGTGTGGGATCAGTATCCCCACACCCAAACTATATATTATAAAACAGTGTGAAGTGTTAGGGTCGACTGTACCTAGGCCAGTTAAGTGCTAAAGAAAGAAAAAGAAATTGGGCATACCTTTTCTCACAGTAGCATGTTAAATCGGTCAGAAAGTCAGTCATAAAGATATTGTCAAACCTTTACATCATGTCAACTGTACAAATTCACATCAACAATAACATAAACATTAGGCAAGCAACCTTGGCACAGCATATTAAACAGCAACACATGGGCTCCAGCAGAAGAGAACTCTCCTCTCCCCCGGAGCTCATCCTCTCCAACATGTATGTTCTAAGTTCATCAGAGATATCAACCTTGCCTTTAGAGGGTATTGAGCATAATTAGACAACATGCATGTGTGCGCAATAAACATATACAACAGTGTGACATGGAACATAAGAGAACAGAAAAATTATACTTATCAGGCTATTCACAGGGGATTGCCCATATGTAGATAAGGGCATTTAGGATCTGTCCAGCAAAAACAGTTACTTAATGGAACTGTCCTCCTGTATGTCTGAGTCTCATTGAGGTGTCATCTCCATTTCAGGTAGTGGAGTATCAATCTCCAGTGTTTTGCAGAATTCAGGTAAATCAGCCAGTGATCTGAGAATGGTCTTCTTTCCATTTCAGGCTGCAATAATGCACACCGGAAAGCCCCATTTATACTGGATGTTGTGCTTCTGCAAATCACTTGGGATGAACCTAAGATCTCTCCTTTTTTGTAAAGTAATGTGGCTTAAGTCCGAGAAGATCTGTAATGGTATACCCGCATGAGTCACATCTTTAAAATTTCTTGCCTTTTGAGAGATTAAGTCCTTATCCTTGTAACTCAGGAACTTAATTATTATGTCCCTTGGGATCGCTTTAGGAGAGGGTCTTGGTCGTAGGGCCCTGTGCGCTCTTTCTAGTGTGACCTCTGGTGAGCCTGACATTCATTTTATTGTTCTACATAAGTCTTGTAGGTACCCCTCAAGTGCAACATTGGTGACCGTCTCAGGGAACCCCTCTGATCCGCAGATTGTTCCTTCCTCCTCCGTTGTCCAGAACTTCAATCTTGGACAGCAAAACTGTATGTCCCCTTCTTGGGTTTGAATCTGTTGAGAGTTAGTGGTAACCTGTTTCTGTAGGCCCTCATGTTTAGATCTGAGCGTCTGGACCTGTTGGTTGACCTGATGTATGTCATTTTCTAAGTCCCCAAGCAGAGACCTCATCTCTGTCAGCACCGCATTTATATCTGCTTTGAAGAGATGGTGTTTAGATCTTCTCTGGTTAGTAGCTCTTGTGGTGGAGTGTCTGATACAAGATCCTCATCAGGCGCCAATGCTGTAGAGGGTGGAGGATCCATATCTAGCCTGTCTGTAGTTGATGTCACCATCTTGAGATAGTTAGTTAGGCTTGCTCTTTTAGGGCACTTTTCTACTTTATTATTTCTCCTGTTAGACATGATTCCGGCAAGTGTGACTGTCTTCCTGCAAAGCTAGTAGCTGCTGCCAATGTGTGCTATCATGTATACGCCAAGTCCAAATGTGAAATTTTGTGTGACAGCCCACTGATCTCTAATGTGCTTGTTATAGATATTCTCCTCTGTACCAGCTGTAAACTGTAGATTAATGTCCAGTGCCCCTGCAAGTGGGTTCTAGATATAACATGGATTTCTGCAATGTTGCTGCTTGAATATTTGTCTGAGTCACTGGGTTTCACATATTTCTCTTGAATAATTGTTAGACAGACAGCTTGTCTCAGGCAGCCCCTGTCCTGTATCTGTTATATCTCAGGGAGGTATTGTGGGGCCTCTTTTTAAGATAACGTACCTTTTGTTAAAAATAAATATATTTTCTATTTAGGGGTTTATATGTGAGAAGACCCTTGTACTTATAACGATCTGCCCTGCAGTCTTTAGTGAGTCTACCGCTATGTCAGTAAAACTGGTTATCCATTGTGCAGCCCAGCCGTTACTTAGTGTGTGCGTGCCTCACGTGTAATAGTGGCTGAAATTCTCCAAGTTTTTACTGTGTGGCCTCCTTAGCCCTGTGCCCTGCTCTCACCTGCTGGTTCTGTCTCGCCTGCAGTACAGTTCGATGTTCTAAAGGTCAGCTCCTTGTTTTATTGTTTATGCGTTAGGTGGTGACTGCACTTGTAGGCAGAGCTGTACGCGACTGATGTTATGTTACAGCATTACCGCCCGCCGGTGCCTTTCTCCGTTAGTAGCTGTGTCACAGTGGAGTTGTGTTCTCCTGTCAGCTCCTGAGTTGGCTTTGGCTGGGATTCATGTCAGCGGTGAGAGAATCTTATGTTCAGCTAGGCCGCAGATGCTCCCGCTGTGCAAGGGTCTCACTTTCTCTTTTTGTTTTGCGATTGGTGTATGGCCTATGCAGCACTAAGGTATGCCCTGGTTATGAATGGGTTTTAGATTAGTTAGTACCCTTTTATGTGGCTAAGTTCGTGTGTGGGCTTTGAGAGCCAGGATTCAAGCAGACATCACCCTGCACGGCCAGGCTCCACCCATCTACATGTATATGTTTTATCTTGGAGCGGTTAATCTTTGTATTAAAGATCTTTCACGGTTCTTAAATGAAAAACACAAGATAACATATTATAAGTACATATTATAGTAACATACGGAAAGAAAATATATATATATATATTTAGTGCATAATAATGCTTTATTGGTGCACAACAATAATAACAAGATATGGAGATTGTTATATCTATTTTTTGAAACAAGCACAAAGTCAGCCGTTATTTCTATATACAAAGCTGTGCTTTTCAGAGTCCAATCTGATTCATGGTGCTGTCCCAGATAGATATGAAAGTTTTATTGCCCGGGGCTTATAACAATTCACTGTTACCTTTGATTTTGTTAAGGTTATCAAATAGTCCTCTCTATACCGGTATAAATTGCTCCTTTTATGTAGATGTATGCAGTCCTGGGTACGTCTTCAAGGCCAAAGGAATATTTTCTTTACCTTGGATATTGTATGGCGTTCCTTGCATTGAAGATTTAGTGTATGGAGGCGACCGTATGAAGAGGATGCTTTGCACCGGATGTCTTTAAGATGGACCTGCTCCGCACCTCCAGGATTAAGATTGAAGAGGCCGCCTGGATGAAGACTTCTCCCCGCTTGGATCAGGACTTCGCTGCCGGGATGAAGATTGAAGAGGCCATCTGGATGAAGACTTCTTGACACCTGGATTTGGACTTCAACTCCGGGATGAAGATCGTTCAAGCGGGACTTCAAAAACTGTAAGTGGATCATCAGGGGGTTAGTGTTTTTTTCTGGGTGGGTTTTACTGTTGGGTGGGGTCTTTGTGTTTTTTTACAGGTAAAAGAGCTGATATCTTTGGGGCAATGCCCCACAAAAGGCCCTTTTAAGGGCCATTGGAAGTTTATTGTAGGCTAGGGTTTTTTATTTTGGGTGGGCTTTTTTATTTTTATAGGGCTATTAGATTAGGTGTAATTCCTTTTTATTTTTGATCATTTCATTTTTTATTTTTTGTAATTTAGTGTTTGTTATTTTCTGTAACTTAGTATTTTTTATTTTTTGTAATTAGATTTTTAGAGTAGTGTTAGGATTTTTTTAATGTGTAGTTTAGTTTTATTTAATTGGTTTAATTTTAGTTTAATAATTATATTAGTTTAATTGTTAGTTTAAACTTAGTTTTTTTTATTTTGACAGGTAAGTTTTAATTTAATTTAAGATAGGGAAATTGTAATTTTAATATAAAGTTAGGGGGTTGTTAAGTTTAGGGGTAAATAGTTTAGTATATTTCGTTGTGGGGTGCTTGTGATTAATAGGTTTAGTATAGTGGCGGCGGTGTAAGGTTTAATAACTTTAGTATAGTGGGGGCAATGTGAGTGGACAGCAGATTAGGGGTTAATAATATTTAAATAGTGTTTGCGATGCGGGAGGGCGGAGGTTTAGGGGTTAATACGTTTATTATAGTGGTGACGATGTCAGGGAGCGGCGGAATAGGGGTTAGTAAATGTAAATAGTGGCAGCGATGTTGGGAGCGGCAGATTAGGGGTTAATAAATTTAATATAGTGTTTGCGATGCGGGAGGGCCTCGGTTTAGGGGTTAATAGGTAGTTTATGGGTGTTAGTGTACTTTTTAACACTTTAGTTATGAGTTTTATGTTACAGCTTTGTAGTGTAAAAAAACTCATAACTACTGACTTTAGATGACGGTACGGATCTTGTCATTTTAGGCTATAACGCAAAACTCCTAATACTGGTGCTATGGGCGCAATTTATTTTTGATGATTCAGATGGAGCATTGAATTTTAACAAAGTATCCAATTATCCAATAATTTTTTTAATGAAATTTACTTCATATTCATATACTTCATATGAATGTGAAGGCTTTTTTTTTGCATAAAGGTAAAAAAAAACAACAAACGTTTATTTTGAAGTTTACAGAAAGTACATATGGGCCTTAAAGGGATAGTCAAGTCAAAATAAATATTTCATGATTCAGATAGAGCAATGTAAAAATATGATCAATTTTTCTTCATTCTCTTTGTATCTTTATTTGAAAAAACAAGAATGTAAGCTTAGCAGCTGGCACATTTTTTGGTTCAGCACCTGGGTAAGTGCTTGCTGATTGGTGGCTACATTTAGACACCAATCAGCAAGCCCTACCCAGGTGCTGTACAAAAAATGGGCTGGCTCCTATGCTTACATTCTTGATTTTTCAAACAAAGATAGTAAGAGAAAAAGAAAATATTGATAATATGAGCAAATCAGAAGTTGCTTAAAATTGCATACTCTATCTAAATAATGAAAGTTTAATTTTGACTAGACTATCCCTTTAAGGAATGATTGCTCACAAGCTGATAAACAAATCTCCAACTGCTTTATTGGTGGACAGTTCCATGATTTAGAAGCATAAAAATAAAAAAAAATGCTTTTTTTCTCAGTGTACAAATATCCATTTAAAAAAAAGTTGTACAACATTTTTAAGGGACATAATAATGTATAATGAAAATGTTTTATGTAAGCAACAGTGGAATAGTAAAAAAATTTTTGTGGTTAACCCCTGCAAGTAAGTTAAACTAATAGTTTATGAAAGTTCTAGAGGTAGATAACTGACCAGATCTGGTGAGCCAAAGACAAGAGGCATATATTTGTAGCCACCAATCACTTCATGTGCGTTTGTTTTATTACAAATGCAAAGGAACATTGACATTATTTTTAATGAAAATTAATGTAAATGTTCAATGAATATTTAGTATTTGTTTTGTTTTTAAAAAAAAATGAATACTGAATAGTGCAGCAAACAAATATTCTGAAAAACTCATTATTTAGGGTTTGCATCAAGAATGAGTAGTCGGAAACCAAGGGAACATCACATTATTTGGTTCATCAAGAATATTGTTGTAAACAGCAAAGAGAGAAAAATGAAGTGCCCAGAAACTCTGTAATTAGAAACTACTTAAAGAAGATGTATCCAATGAGATATTAAATACAGTGGCCTCTAGTTATCAATGTCTGTCGGACCTGATCCGACAGTGCGGATCAGGTCCGACAGACATCGCTGAATACGGCGAGCACTACGCTCGCCGTATTCAGCATTGCACCAGCAGCTCACAAGAGCTGCTGGTGTAACGCCACCCCCTGCAGACTCGCGGCCAATGGGCCACCAGCAGGGAGGTGTCAATCAACCCGATCGTGCTCGATCGGGTTGATTTCCGGCTATGTCTGTCTGCCTGCTCAGAGCAGGCGGACAGGTTATGGAGCAGCGGTCTTTGTGACCGCTGCTTCATAACTGCTGTTTCTGGTGAGCCTGCAGGCTCGCCAGAAACACGGGGCATCAAGCTCCATACGGAACTTGATAGATATGCCCCATAATCTTCATCAGCTGCTAATGTTAAAAAATGCTGTCCGCCCTCCTTGATATCTCTGCATGTAACATAGAGAGAATGTGCTTACCAGACATGCTTGTACAGTAAATGATTCAGGTAAATTGCAATGGTGTTTACCTTAATTATTAAGTAAATAAAATTTGCTATATGTTTTGTGATTTCCCCCTGTATTAAGTAGATACATTTTCTATTACACTGTCAAAGAAAAGTAAATATTGTCTATCCTTGAAAAATTCAGAGGAGTCCTGAATCTGCATGATTCTGATCAAAAAAAATTGCTACAAAAATAATGCCTTGTTCTGGGTTGTCCATATTGTGTTTTTGTAATACTGATTAAAATCAATTATATATTTGCTTCTCAAAGATATGAAGCAGAGCCACTGGTATAAAATCATAGAGTGTTTGCCTATGAAAAGAATTCATCAAAGTATCTTTAAAGGGATAGTTAACACCTTAAGATTTTAATATAAAAGGTTTAGTTATGCATAGTAAAACACCTTTACAATATACCTTTTTTCATTTTGCCCCTAATTCTTGGATCTTAAAAACTGCACTGCAGACTTCTCAATGGTAACCATACTTCAAATCTTTCCTAGTTGGCATTAACAGAAAAGAACTGCACAATAATGTAAATTCAAGCCCAGAATAGCTTCTCTAAATGAGGAAATTGGTTGGTGAAGTTCACACCTTAGCCCTATATTATTCCAATCCATTAGAATCACTGCCATTTGAATTAGTTATACACTGGGATTTAGGTGCACCTTTGCATCCCTCCCATGTTTTGGATTATATTGAACACCTGCTCTTTTTCAGGGTAGTAGAAATAAGGATAGCTATATGATATTACATTAAAAGGAGATACACATGCCTATGCACGGGCTATAAATGTATCTCATACAAACTTGTATTCTAAGATGACATCAATGAAATCATATTTATTATTAGATAACATTCTCATAATAAGATGTTCAATAGTCTATTTAGGAGCTGCCATTTTCATATCATATTTAAAGGGACATAAAGCACAACATGTTTTTTTCATGATTCAGAACATAAAATTTTAAATAACTTTCCAATATACTTCTATTATCAAATTTTGTTTATTTTCTGTTTATCCTTTGTTGAAAAGCAGGATGGTAAGTTCAGGAGTGTGGACATGGCTGCAGCACTATATGGCAGAAGCTTTGCAACAATGTTATACATTAGCAAGAACACTAGATGGCAGCACTAGTTCATGTCACGTAGTGCTCCAGACATGTGCACGCTAGCTATCTAGATATCTCTTCAGCAAAGAATAACAAGAAGAACAAAGCATATATCATAATAGAAGTAGATTGGAAACCTTTTTAAAATTGTATTCTCTATCTGAATCGGGAAAGTCAAATATGGGTTTCATGTCCCTTTAAGCACAAAGGGAAGAAATAAAGTGAGAATAAAAAACTTTCTGCTTTTGCTTTCAATTGAAATAGATGCTAGCTATGCAAGGGTATGCAAGCGTTAGCTGTGGATTCCATCAGATAATCTACTCAAAGAGGGAGTCTTTCAGGAATAAAACATATTAGTTTATTTGAAAATGTTTGTATAATATTTATGAAATACAAAAATATTTGATTTATTATATAAAAAAAGATTGAAATTGACTATGTCAGGATCCTGGCAGGATTTTCACAGAAAAGAAATGGTAAGCACAGAAATAATAGATGGACCAAGATTAAAAGCCAGAGTTCCTGAAATTGAAATATTTTATAAGAATTTATTTAACTGTTGCACTTTCAGGAAAGATGACCTTGACTTCTGAATCCTGACTGTTTCTGTTATTTCTTAGAATGTTTGTGTTATTAATTCTGTAAGCACTCTGCTGGACATTGTTGGTAGTGCACTCCTTGTGCAGCTGGAGCCTAATTTGCCTATTTATAACTAGAGCCTTCATTCGCTGTTTGCTCTGGAATTATTGTTTGTACCTTCTCCAGCATTCGGTCTTATTCTGCATTCCTTATTTGACCACTGGCTTTGTTCCTGGGTTCTGATAATTAGATGCTCCCAGGGCCTTCCATCCTCTGCTTAATGTTTTTTACTGAATATTTACCATTGTCTGCAAAAGACTTACACCTAGATTACAAGTTTTGCGCTATAGAGGGAGCGAAACGAGCGCAACAAAAGTTGCGTTATTTCACCCTCCATAGCGCTGTTTAACAAGTTTTTAAAAAGCCGCCTTGCTCGTGCCATTTGGTTGCGATGAGCTCCATACTGTACAAAATCCAAGGGCTGAGAATATGTGCTCGTGTGCGCTTTCTCCATAGACCTCAATGGGGAGAGCATGTTACAAAAAAAACTAACACCTGAAGTGCAGAATGGCGATCGCCATAACGCAACCCCATTTATGTCTATGGGGGAAAAAGTTATGTTTAAACCTAACACCCTAACATAAACCCCAAGTCTAAACACCCCTAATCTGCTACCCCGACAGTGCCGACACCTAAATAAACTTATTAACCACATATCTGCCGCTCCCAACATTGCCGCCACCGAAATAAACTTATTAACCCCTAATATGTTGTGCACGATATTTATATACAGGGAGTGCAGAATTATTAGGCAAATGAGTATTTTGACCACATCATCCTCTTTATGCATGTTGTCTTACTCCAAGCTGTATAGGCTTGAAAGCCTACTACCAATTAAGAATATTAGGTGATGTGCATCTCTGTAATGAGAAGGGGTGTGGTCTAATGACATCAACACCCTATATCAGGTGTGCATAATTATTAGGCAACTTCCTTTCCTTTGGCAAAATGGGTCAAAAGAAGGACTTGACAGGCTTAGAAAAGTCAAAAATAGTGAGATATCTTGCAGAGGGATGCAGCACTCTTAAAATGGCAAAGCTTCTGAAGCGTGATCATCGAACAATCAAGCGTTTCATTCATAATAGTCAACAGGGTCGCAAGAAGCGTGTGGAAAAACCAAGGCGCAAAATAACTGCCCATGAACTGAGAAAAGTCAAGCATGCAGCTGCCAAGATGCCACTTGCCACCAGTTTGGCCATATTTCAGAGCTGCAACATCACTGGAGTGCCCAAAAGCACAAGGTGTGCAATACTCAGAGACATGGCCAAGGTAAGAAAGGCTGAAAGACGACCACCACTGAACAAGACACACAAGCTGAAACGTCAAGACTGGGCCAAGAAATATCTCAAGACTGATTTTTCTAAGGTTTTATGGACTGATGAAATGAGAGTGAGTCTTGATGGGCCAGATGGATGGGCCCGTGGCTGGATTGGTAAAGGGCAGAGAGCTCCAGTCCGACTCAGACGCCAGCAAGGTGGAGGTGGAGTACTGGTTTGGGCTTGTATCATCAAAGATGAGCTTGTGGGGCCTTTTCGGGTTGAGGATGGAGTCAAGCTCAACTCCCAGTCCTACTGCCAGTTTCTGGAAGACACCTTCTTCAAGCAGTGGTACAGGAAGAAGTCTGCATCCTTCAAGAAAAACATGATTTTCATGCAGGACAATGCTCCATCACACGCGTCCAAGTACTCCACAGCGTGGCTGGCAAGAAAGGGTATAAAAGAAGAAAATCTAATGACATGGCCTCCTTGTTCACCTGATCTGAACCCCATTGAGAACCTGTGGTCCATCATCAAATGTGAGATTTACAAGGAGGGAAAACAGTACACCTCTCTGAACAGTGTCTGGGAGGCTGTGGTTGCTGCTGCACGCAATGTTGATGGTGAACAGATCAAAACACTGACAGAATCCATGGATGGCAGGCTTTTGAATGTCCTTGCAAAGAAAGGTGGCTATATTGGCCACTGATTAGTTTTTGTTTTGTTTTTGAATGTCAGAAATGTATATTTGTATGTAAAAATAAATAATTGAAATGGGTATATATTTGTTTTTTGTTAAGTTGCCTAATAATTATGCACAGTAATAGTCACCTGCACACACAGATATCCCCCTAAAATAGCTATAACTAAAAACAAACTAAAAACTACTTCCAAAACTATTCAGCTTTGATATTAATGAGTTTTTTGGGTTCATTGAGAACATGGTTGTTGTTCAATAATAAAATGAATCCTCAAAAATACAACTTGCCTAATAATTCTGCACTCCCTGTATATAGTTATTTTATTTTTAGTATAATAGTAATGTTAGTTTAATTTATAGTTTAAACTTAGGTTTTTTTTATTACACAGCTAAGTTTTTATTTATTTTAAGATAAGGATCTTGTAATTTGAATTTAAAGTTAGGAGGTTTTTATGTTTAGGTGTTAATAGTTTAATTTATATTTTTGCGATGTGGAGGGCTGGCAGTTTAGGGGTTAGTAGGTTTATTTAGTGGCGGTGATATGGGAGGCCAGGGGTTTAGGGGTTAATAACTTTATTTAGTGGCGGCGATGTCGGGGAGTGGCGGAATAGGGGTTAATATCTTTATTATAGTGTGGGCAACGTTGAGGTGCAGGGGAATAGGGGTTAATAACTTTATTATAGTGATGATGATGTCAGGAGCGGCAGATTTGAGGTTAATAACTTTAATATAGTGTTTGTGATGGGCCTCGGTTTAGTGGTTAATAGGTAGTTTATGGGTGTTAGTGTACTTTGTAACAGTTTAGTTATGAGTTTTGTGAAACATTTTTGTTGCGCAAAACTCATAACTACTGGTCTCAGATTGCAGAATGGATCGTGTTGGTTTAGGCTGTAATGCAAGCTTTTTACCCTCACTGTAAAACTTGTAATGGCAGCGCTATGGAAATCCCACGCGGGATTGACGTTGTTTTACAGGATAAAATGCTTGCGGTACAGCTATACCGACAAAACTCGTAATGACTGCGCTCCGGTTTTTACGATGAAATGGCCAATTTTTTCAGTGTTAAAACTCGAATGCAAAATTCGTAAGCTATATAATATATATATATATATATATAAACCGTATTGTTCCGAGTATAGGCCACACTTTTCCCCCCTTATTTCAATCTTTAAATTCGGGGTGCGGCCTATAATCAGGTGCGTTGGTAAGTTATGCAGTTGCCTATTGCGGCAGATGGAGGGGGGGATTTAAAAACCTATTTCTCCCCCACCCCTTCACTTGTTCCTCTTTTGTGTTGATATGAAAATAGTGGGAGGAGAAAAGGGAGTGACATGCTGGACAAGGGGTTAAGGAAGGCAAGCACAATAATTACAGTCTTCTGGATTGTGGAATCCCCAAAAAGAATCAAAGGCTAGTGAACACTTAATTTGTTAAAAATCACTTTATACTACTACTAATTCTACTAATGTGTATATTTTCTTTACAAGTTAAAAATTTACTTTTCTAAAAATGGCACCACACTTTAAGGGTGCGGCCTATAATCAGGTGCGGCCAATACTCGGAAAAATACGGTAAAGATACCCTGGTGCAATTTAAAAACAGAAAATTGCAAACAGTAAGTGAGGACCACAAAGAAAAAACGGTGTACAGATGGCTTAGCGGCAGTGACAATAGAAGACCATTCCCCCAGAGACGCAGGAGACAAAGATTCCATACCAAAAAGTCTCTCCAAACAGTTGATAGCAGCTCCGGATCTGATACAGAGACATCGCATGGTCCAAGTGGAGCCACTGGTGGCCAACCCTCTAGACATCAGGTTTTTCAGGGGGTCACCATCAGAGCCAGCCAACGAAGATGAGGAGGAGGCCCCATATTCGCAGGGTAGGCTGGAGAGAGAAAGCCACCACTACCATCCAGGTAACAACTACTGCCAGTCCCGTTGAGGATCTGGTAGTAAATATCAGTGATTGAGTTTTATCTGTAGCAGAGAGAAGTGTGCCAAATAGAGGCTTAAGCTTTGTTAAATCCGGTAAGGGTGACAAGTTTAACAACTTCATTGATTGTCAAAAATTTCAAAGGTCGCTGAGACTAAAAGAATTTTTCAAGGATCACTCTGCAGATGGAGACAAACAAAAGTTTAAGACAAAGAGCTCGTTTGATCCTCCAAGTAACAACGCTAGTATTAAAATGTTTATGAGATTGATCGCTCAGGATCTGAGAGGTTATGAGTCTAACCCATATCATACCAATCTGTCCATACAAGAAAAAGAAGCAATCTCAACACTGTCCAGAGATCCGGACATTGTAATATGCACCGCAGATAAGGGCGGTGCGTTGGTCGTATTAAACTATAAATACTATAGTGAGGAGATCAATCAGCAACTCAGCGACACTGAAACCTACCAAGCACTCAACAGGGATTCTACGAAGAGTTTTCAACTGTTAATTGACCAGACTGTACAGGAGGGAATCAATGAAGGTTGGATTGATCACGAAACAGCCAAGTTTCTGAAGACTGAATATCCAGTCTGCCCGATCCTGTACACACTTCCCAAAATTCATAAAAACCTGGAAAGGCCTCCTGGTAGACCAATCGTCTGCTCGTAATTCCATCACCTCTAGGCTAGCAATATTCGTCGACCACTTCTTACAACCACTTGTGAAGAACATGAAGTCCTATCTAAGGGATTCTACACAGCTTATTGAGGAACTAAACCCATCACGATTGAAGAGCCGTACATCTCGGCTACTGCAGACGTCAACAGTTTGTACACTATTATCCAGCACGAAGCAGGGAAACAGCATGTGTCTGAAGCCCTAGACAAATATCCCTATGTGGGTCCACCCAGAGACTTCCTCATAAAACTCCTGGATTTGAGTCTACGGTTGAACTATTTCAGGTTTGAGGGTAGGTACCACCAACAGATCTCTGGTATGGCCATGGGATCGAATGTGGCCCCTTCACTAGCCAACATCTACATGGAGGATTATGAACTATCCGTGATGGGGATATACCAGAAACCTGAGGTATTGTTCTATAGATGATACATAGACGATTTGTTGATCATTTGGAGAGGTACAGGAGCTGAATTGGAAACATGGTTTGCAGATCTAAACTCCCTTGCGAATCTAGTAAAATTCAAGCTAAAACATGACCCTTCCAGTATTGAGTTTCTTGACCTAAATATCTTCAAAATGGAGAATGGTCAATTAGGAACATCATTATTTAGAAAACCTACTGATAGAAATTTGATTCTGCATGCTACCAGTAAACATCCAACAGCACTACTTAAGGCAATCTCAAAAGCCCAACTATGCCACGCTATCAGGAACAATAGCGATACGATCAGAAGGGACCAACAGCTGAGTGAAATGCAACAACGTTTCATACAAAGAAGATACAATCCCCATCTGATTCATCAGAGCAGGTACATAGCAGAGAATAAGACTGATTACACGTATGAGAAAGGATGAGCAAAGAATGACCTTCACGACTATATATAGTCCCTCAACAAGATCACTGGGAAAGTCATTGAGAAAACATTGGCACATTGTACAAGGTGACCCCTCACTCCCATTCAATCTTTGGCAACACCCTAGAGTGGGGTTTAAACGTGATAAGAGTCTGAAAGATCTTCTTATGCTAACTGACCCAATCCACTGTTACACACCTGGGACATGGCTGTCAAAAAGAAAGAAACTAGGGTGTTATAGGTGTTTGGGGTGCACTACTTGCAACTCTATGATTCCAGGGGCGACCTTTGGCCACCCTCATCATAATCAGTGCTACAAGATTAGGCATGTGCTTACCTGCACTACCACGCACGTGGTCTATGTATTGAATTGCAGCTGTGGTTGGTTTTATGTGGGTAAAACCACTGATGATGCTAGAACTCGTCTAGCCAACCACAGATCATCCATCAGGACATCTCTCAAAAAGGGATCCAGTGATCAGCCTGTTGCCAGGCACTTTGTGGAAAAGGGACATGTAGTCCATGACCTGAGATTTACACTAATAGACCATGTGCCCCCCCCCCCCCCTTAGGCGGGGGGGGTGACAGGGACAAACTTCTACAGATTGAGGCTAAGTGGATTTTTCGGCTGAACACTTTTTCAACCTCATGGACTGAACACTATGTTTGACTAGCACTGCTTTTTTTAGGCATTGCCTACGTTTTGGCAGTCATTGCCAGTTCTGTGCCAACATTTTGGATCCTGTTGGGTCTAACCATGAGAGTCCGTGATTCATTCTATATCTGTTTGAGGTTGTATGAAGTCGCCTATGTGCACACTAATCTCTGCTGGTGGTTGGTTTTATTTGCTATCCCTGTGTGCGTTTTATTTGCTATCCCTGTGTGCATATGTATTTATGGATGATCCCCACCACAATCTTCTTAACCTGTTCATCCTGTGTAAAATTAGTTTTTAATGGGTGGCGTATGTGTTTGTGGTTCAGTGTTGACACCTATGTTTTGGTAAGGGTATGAATGTGTATGTCCATGTTTGGTCCTTTCTTTTCATGTATGCTATCATGGCCATAATAATGTGCCTATTGGGCACTAAGTAACAAGCCAATACGATTCTCCCTGATCTTGGATGTGATATATTGCCATATGCATACCCTATATATGATCGACAGTTGTAAGTTCATCCCTATTCTTAGGTATAGCCGTACCATTCCCCCCACTCAATTTTTTGTGTTCTTACATTTACTAGTATGTATGTTGGTGAGTGTGGTCTAGTGTATGTGTGATCGACTCTATGTATGTTCAGCCTCTGTGATTTGATTTTTTGTGAGGGGTCCCCATAGCAACTGTACACAGTTCCAGTGATTGGTTGTTGCTATCACGTGACATACCCGTGACTTCCGGGTTTTGTGATGCTCTTCGTGTGTGATTACTTTGGGGATCCCCTGATTGCGGCTTGAGTGTGGTCTCCGTTACAATTTAGTGATCCGTCTGTTCCGGGTATACTAGCTACGGTATGTATGTCTTGCTTGGCCTGTTGCGACCAATCACCATGACAACGGTATACAATACTGGTGATTGTCTCATTGCCTCCCATGTGACCGGCTGGTGCCGTTCCAGGTTCCTTGTCACGCGTTGTTTACTGGTGCCAGGATAATGGTCTGCAGCAATTGCGTTATATGCCTGTGCCTATTTCACTATGTAAGTCTATATTTCACTATGTAAGTTTACATTTCTGTGTTTGCTTTATTCCAACATGAATATCATACAATTCGTTACTAAGGGTGTTGTATAACTTCGTTTTTGGGATGTGTGAGCTCCACATTAGTATGCATTTGCTAGCACAGTCCCTCTATGTATCACCTGTTTAGTCACTTGTGCATTAGGGGCCGGGATGGCTCATTTAAACATTTATTATTGAAAATAGCACTATGATGTTTATACTGTGACTCATAGGTCACCATAGCAACTTGTTTGGTGTTTTTTTTGCTCTAATTAGGGGGAGGGGTTTGTTTGTTTAAAGTGTATCTATTCACTGTTTGTTTGATTCACTTGCTGTCTGAGGAAGGGGATACATTATACTCGAAACGTGACATGCAGATCAAGGGGTTAAGGAAGGCAAGCACAATAATTACAGTCTTCTGGATTGTGGAATCCCCAAAAAGAATCAAAGGCTAGTGAACACTTAATTTGTTAAAAATCACTTTATACTACTACTAATTCTACTACTGTGTATATTTTCTTTACAAGTTAAAAATTTCATTTCTTAAAAATGGCACCACACTTTAAGGGTGCGGCCTATAATCAGGTGTGGCCTATACTCGGAACAATATGGTAGATATATATATATATATATATTGTGACAGAACCCAAGGCATAGTAATGGAAGGTGTCTATATTCCCTCAAAAGTGCTGCAGTGCGGGGTGTGGTCTGACAACCCCAGGGAGAATTGTTATGTTTGTTTGCCACATAGAGAAAATATGTGGTTTATTTCTGGGTCCCTGGGGTGGAGTATTTGGAGAGTAGGGTGGGCCAGTGCTCCACCCCGCAGTTTGCAGGTAGCACATTATGTCAAAAAGTCCAGTCCAGGAATTCTGTCTGACTCAGCTAGCTACTCACCTGCATATGGTAATTGACAGCAGGTGCTAATAAAATCCCCAGTCAGGGTTTGAGAGGTAGATTTTTGCCAGCAGTAAAGGAAAACTGCAAACACTCTCCTGAGAGACTGAGAGGAATTATATCTAAAGGACAAAGTTTGAAAGGTCTGTGCAATATTACTTTTGTGAAAATCTACTTAGTGCAGACAGTTGTACTTGTTAGTAAGTGCTCAGTGGAGCAAGCCTCTTTTGTTTTGTTTATGTTTATTTTGCCTGTTTTTGCCAGACCTGATAATAAACAGACTGTATTTTATAAAGCTACAACCTTGTGTGGTGTTTCCAGCTTTGAGGACTGTGTGTTTCCAAGATCCCAGGTCACATATGGTGGAGGTAGCGGGCAACACACTGATAGTCTGTTAAGGAAACAATACCACACTTAAAATGGAGGAAGTTGTAAAGGCTTTACTACAGGCTACGGCCTCACAGCAACAGGCACAAGCTACTGCCAGCCAGCAAGAAAATATTGCAGTGCTACAAAAACTGGTATTAACACAAAGAGAGGAACAGCAGAATATCACACGTACCATGCAGCAGGAGATTCGAGGCCTATCTGAAAGACTGGGCAGGTGTGCTGCAGAAATTCCACACAGTTCTAAGACTCTGAGAGTGAGTAACTATTTGCAAAAGATGGTGGCTACAGATGATGTGGAGGCTTACCTGATGGCTTTTGAAAGGACAGCCGAAAGAGAAGGGTGGCCTGCGTCTGAATGGGCAAGTCTCCTTGCGCCATTTCTGAGTGGAGAACCTCAGAAGGCATATTATGATTTGGAGCCTGAGCAGGCCAGTGACTATAAAAAGCTAAAAACAGAAATCTTGGCCCGCCTGGGAGTAACGACAGCAGTAAGGGCCCAGCGATTTCACTCCTGGACTTACAGTCAAGACAAAGCCGTGCGGTCACAGATGTTTGACTTGATACATCTTGCCAGGAAATGGCTACAGCCAGAGGTCAACTCAGCTAGTCACATTGTGGAACAGCTCGTGATGGACCGGTTCCTGCGAGGATTGCCTGTTTCCCTGTGGCGGTGGGTCAGCCAGAGTGAACCTAAAACTGCTGATGGTCTAGTTGCCCTGGTGGAACGCTATTTGACTTCCGGAGAGTTTCTACAAATCCCCAACCAGGAAGAACTACGATAATAGAGCATGACATTGTCACTGAACCGGGAAAAAGGATAAATCTAAA